>NC_057807.1:695345415-695633008 GCF_018294505.1 Triticum aestivum | reverse complement strand
GCGACGTCGACGGGGGCGGCGACGTCGACGGGGGCGGCGACGAGGGGTGGGGACGGCCGGGGTCGGCGACGAAGGGCGGGGGCGGCGACGATCGGGGCAGGGCGGCGCGACGGAGGGAGGAAACAGAGGGAAACTGAATTTTTTCAACTGTTGTATATATAGGATGGACCTTTAGTACCGGTTGGAGGCACCAACCGATACTAAAGGTCTGTTTTGGCCAGGCCAAGCAGCGGGAAGCGCACCCCCTTTAGTACCGGGTGGTGGCTCCAACTGGTACTAAAGGCCCCCCCTTTAGTACCGGTTGATGCCACCACCCGGTACTAAAGGTGGTGCGCTGGCGCAGTGCGGTGCGGCAAGTTTAGTCCCACCTCGCTAGTCGAAGGGCTACCGCACTGGTTTATAAGCCCTAGTGCGGTAGCTCTCTCGAGCTCCTCTCCTAAGCAGGCCTACTGGGCCAACCAATTCATTGCTGCCATGTGGGCCTACTGGGCCTTTGCGGGCCTGCATCCTGGCCAAACAAAAGGTTGAGTTTCTAGTCGTATGCAGGCCGCTTTGGCCGAGTAGGCGGGCTTTTTTATTTTCTTAATTTTTTTTGCTTTTTTATTTGTTTTATTTATTTTTGAGTTGTTTTTTGCTGTATTTAGAGTTTCTTTGTAAATATTTTTGTTTTAGGTACAAAAATTTACAAACTTTGATCTGTTAGTGCTGGTAGTTTTCAAATTTGAATAGTTTAAATTTTGAATTATTTGAAATTTGTGTGAATCACTAGTTTGTGAATAACTTAACTTTGGAAAAAGATTTTTCAGTGATTCTTTTTTCTTATGTTTAATATTAGTGTGTTTTATCATTATATTCAATTTGGTAATGCTTAGGTTATTTAAAAAATGAAATGCCTTTGTAACATTTCAGTTTTTGTCGGAAACCCTCATACTTCAAAAAAGATTGTCCATTTTGTACACGAAGTGTATCCAGTTTTTGCCGTAACCCTCTCTACTTTTTTGCACATGCTATTTGTATGAAATTATGATACCATGCCAACTTTCAACCTTTTCTGAGTTCATTTCAAATGCTTTTCAATTTCAGGGTCATTTAGCTGGAAAACAATCAGTAAATGCATGAAAAAGAATTTGTTTGCACATAAAATTTCTTCGTGTTTCAAATGCCAAAACACATAATTAACTACCCTAACTATTACAGACATTCCCTCATGGGTGTGAAACACAGAAGAAAGTAATGATAGTGAAGCCGATCACATCCCAGATATTTGGGTGTGAAACTTTTTCTTCTCGTGTGTCCCTTTGCGCCGTAGCCAGGGAAAATCTTCATCATTTAACTGGATGCTCGGGTCAATATTCACTGTGAATGGAGCAATTTCATCAAACTTTTCATAATCTTCTGACATATCTGTCTTGTCATCCACTCCCACGATGTTTCTTTTTCCTGAAAGAACTATGTGGCGCTTTGGCTCATCGTATGATCCATTCGCTTCCTTATATTTTCTTTTTCTCGGCCTGGTAGACATGTCTTTCACATAAAAAACCTGCGCCACATCATTGGCTAGGACGAATGGTTTGTCTGCATACGCAAGATTGTTGAGATCCATTGTTGTCATTCCGTACTGCGGGTCTTCCGTTACCCCGCCTCGTGTCATATTGACCCATTTGCACCGAAACAAAGGGACCTTCAAATTATCTGATCCATAGTTAAGTTCCCATATGTCCTCTATGTAACCATAATATGTTTCCTTTCCCGTGTTGGTTGTTGCATCAAAGCGGACACCACTATTTTGGTTGGTGCTCTTCTTATCTTGGGCGATCGTGTAAAATGTATTCCCATTTATCTGGTACCCTTTGAAAGTCATTATATTCGAAGATGGTAACTGGGATAGCGAGTACATGTCATTTTGAATATCGCCATCATTCAGGGCACGTTTCTGGAACCAACCGGCAAAAGTCCTCGTTTGTTCGCGTGTAATCCAGTCGTTAGACTTCTCTGGGTGTTTGGACTGTAGAAAATTCTTGTGTTCCTCCATATACGGAGCCACCAAGGCGGAATTCTGTAGAACTGTGTAGTGTGCTTCAGTGAGAGAATGTCCATCCATACATATTATTTGATGCCCTCCTAGCGTGCCTTTTCCTTCCAGTCTGCCCTTATGCCGCGATTCAGGAACACCAATCGGCTTAAGGTCAGGAATAAAGTCAATACAAAACTCAATGACCTCCTTAAATATCATGGCCCTTCGAGATGCTTCCTTCTGGCCTAGCACGGTTATGAACATATTTCTTCAAGACTCACATGAACCTTTCAAAGGGGAACATATTGTGTAGAAATACAGGACCCAAAATGTTAATCTCTTCGCAAAGGTGAACTAGGACGTGCGTCATGATGTTGAAGAAGGATGGTGGGAACACCAACTCGAAACTGACAAGACATTGCACCAAATCATTCTGTAACCTTGGTATGATTTCTTGATTTATTACCTTCTGAGAGATTGCATTGAGGAATGCACATAGCTTCACAATGGCCAATCGAACGTTTTCCGGTAGAAGACCCATCAATGCAACCGGAAGGAGTTGCGTCATAATCACGTGGCAGTCATGAGACTTTAGATTCTGCAACTTTTTCTCTGCCATATTTATTATTCCCTTTATATTAGACGAGAAGCCAGACGGTACCTTCATGCTGAGCAGGCATTCGAAGAAGATTTCCTTCTCTTCTTTGGTAAGAGCGTAGCTGGCCTGACCCTGATGTATGTCGTCTTTTCCGTGCATACGTTGCTGGTCCTCCCGTGCCTCTGGTGTATCTTTTGTCTTCCCATACACGCCCAAAAAGCCAAGCAGGGTCACGCAAAGATTCTTCGTCACGTGCATCACGTCGATTGCGGAGTGGACCTCTAGGTCCTTCCAATATGGCAGGTCCCAAAATATAGATTTCTTCTTCCACATGGGTGCGCGTCCGTCAGCGTCCTTCGGAACAGGTTGTCCGCCAGGACCCTTTCCAAAGATTACCTTCAAATCCTTGACCATATCATGTACATCAGCACCAGTACGGTGGCGAGGCTTCGTCCGGTGATCCGCCTCACCTTTGAAATGCTTGCCTTTCTTTCTTATGGGATGCCTGCTCGGAAGAAATCGACGATGTCCCAGGTACACATTCTTCTTACAACTATTCAAATATATACTGTCGGTATCATCCAAACAGTGCGTGCATCCGCGGTATCCCTTGTTTGTCTGTCCTGAAAGGTTACTGAGAGGAGGCCAATCATTGATGGTCACGAACAGCAACGCCTTTAGGTCAAATTCTTCCCCCATGTGCTCATCCCACGCATGTACACCTGTTCCATTCCACAGTTGTAAGAGTTCTTCAACTAATGGCCTTAGGTACACATCAATGTCGTTGCCGGGTTGCTTAGGGCCTTGGATGAGCACTGGCATCATAATGAACTTCCGCTTCATGCACAACCAAGGAGGAAGGTTATACAAACATAGAGTCACAGGCCACGTGCTATGGTTTCTGCTCTGCTCCCCAAAAGGATTAATGTCATCTGCGCTTAGACCAAACCATACGTTCATTGGGTCACCTGCAAACTCCTCCCAGTACTTTCTCTCGATTTTTCTCCATGCGAACCGTCAGCGGGTGCTCTCAACTTTCCGTCTTTCTTACGGTCTTCTGCGTGCCACCGCATCGCCTTCGCATGCTCTTTGTTTTGGAACAAACGTCTCAACCGTGGTATTATAGGAGCATACCACATCACCTTGGCAGGAATCTTCTTCCTGGGGTGCTCACCCTCGACATCACCAGGGTCATCGCGACTGATCTTATAACGCAATGCACCGCATACCGGGCAAGCATTCAAATCCTCGTACTCACCGCGGTAGAGGATGTAGTCATTAGGGCATGCATGTATCTTTTGCACCTCTAACCCTAGAGGGCAGATAGCCTTCTTTGCTTCATACGTACTCTCGGGCAATTCGTTGTCCTTTGGAAGCATATTCTTTATCATTACCAGCAACTTTCCAAATCCCTTGTCAGATACACCATTCTCTGCCTTCCATTGCAGCAATTCAAGTGTGGTGCCCAACTTTTTTTTGTCAGCTTCGCAATGCGGGTACAACAATTTCTTGTGATCCTCTAACATGCGCTGCAACTTCGTCCTATCCAGATCACTTGCGCAGTTTTTCTTTGCATCGGCAATGGCCCGACCTAGATCATCAGCGGGCTCATCTCATGCCTCTTCTTCAGCTTCTTTCTACATTGCCGGCTCAGCTTCTTCCCCCATTGTTGTATCATTGTATTCAGGGAACCCATGGCCAGGATAGCCGTCGTCGTCCTCTTCTTCTTCATTGTCTTCCATCATAACCCCTATTTCTCCGTGCTTGGTCCAAACATTATAGTGGGGCATGAAACCGGACTCAAATAGGTGGACGTGAATGGTTCTTGACGTAGAGTAAATGTGACCATTCTTACAGCCAGCACATGGACAAGGCATAAAACCATCCGCCCGCTTGTTTGCCTCAGCGGCAAGCAGAAAAGTATGCACGCCATTAATGAACTCGGGAGAGCATCTGTCATCATACATCCATTGTCGGCTCATCTTCATTACACAACACCGAATAGACCAAATTAATACAAGTTCATACATAAAGTTCATATACAACACTTAATTAAATGCAACATACAAATAACTCTCTAGCTAAAGAATTTAAATGCAACAACAAATGCGATGAAGATCGCAATTAAGGTAACAATTGATCCAACAGCATAATGATACCAAGCCACATTATCAATGGCATATTTTCTAATCTTTCTAATCTTCAACCTCATTTTCTCCATCTTGATCTTGTGATCATCGACGACATCGGCAACATGCAACTCCAATTCCATCTTCTCCCCCTCAATTCTTTTCAATTTTTCTTTCAAATACTCGTTTTCTCTTTCAACTAAATTTAACCTCTCGACAATAGGGTCGGTTGGAATTTCCGGTTCACATACCTCCTAGATAAAAATATCTATGTCAACTTGATGGGCATAATTTGTCATAAACACGAAATGCAACAACTAGTTTTAAAAGAGAATATACCACATCCGAATCATAACAAGGACGAGGGCCGACGGGGACGGATATCAAAACCATGGCACTATGTATAACAAACAACGTACGGGTAAGATAATTATACAAGTAACTATATATCCAAATCACATAAACATCAATTTGGTAACGTAAAACATTCATGAACAAGAGCCTCACCAGAAGGTGGTGCCGGCGACGGGACGGTGCGGGCGATTGACGGTGGTTACGACGGAGATTTAGAAGGCACTAAGTAAACCACACCTACATATGCAAACTAAGTGTTATTTTTGTGCTCAAATTACATATAAATCAAATACTAGCAAATATAATTATTCCTCCCAAATTAATCCCTATACAAAGCATTACAAGAGCTAATCTAGCAATGAGAGTTGAAAGGACAAAGTTGCTAACCTTTGTGATCATTTGAATGGATGGGGGCCTTCAAATCTTGACAAATTTTGGGCAAAATTTGTGAGGAGCTCGAGGAGAGAGGGGGAAGAACAGAGGAAGTGAGGGGAAAGGGGAAGAACAGAGTGGCTCGGGGGGGACGAAGGGTTTATGTACCTCGCCTTTAGTACCGGTTCGTGCCACGAACCGGTACTAAAGGTGCTGGAGGGGCCCCAGACTGACAACACCCTGCCACCACCCTCTTTAGTACCGGTTCGTGCCACGAACCGGTACAATAGGTTTGCCACGAACCGGTACTAATGAGAACGGCCGGCTAGCCGTTGGAACCGGCACTATTGATATCCATCTTGAGGATGAGTAATTATTATTGTGCTATAGGTTTGTATGTTAGTTTACTACACATGTTAGACTGTTATTTGCCGACATTGAGACTAGATTTAGAACCTTTTGTTACTATGTGTTTGGCTGTCAAATATAGCAAATGAACATGTTCAATGTTTTGTGCGAATAGGGTTTGGACAAACATCGTCGCCGTTGTGACCTTTTAGTGTACTACATAAAACACTATTTTCGTAAGTGGGTTGTGTAGTGCAAGTAAAATGTCACTCGGATCATTTTGTGAAGTAGGCAAGAAGCAGGGTCCCTCGGATCGGGTGAGCCGGCTTCCTCGATCTACTCTTTTGTCCGTATGCAAAAGGCTCACCGGAGCGGGGAAGCTATGGTTTTGCTGCTTTGGCCGCGTATGCATGACGCCAGCCAGGCACACGCGTTCGTAGCCAGCTCCGCGTGGATGCATGCATGATCGCACTGGATCCATTTTAGCTACGGACTAGGAGTAGATCATTGCTGCGTTTTGATCCTTCTTTCTTTGGGTCATACGTTTTCCGGAAAGAGGGAGTAGCTACATACCCAGGCAAGGCAAGCAGCTAGCTAGCCAGGCCAGCTAGGGTTACACGCACGATCTAACAGACGCGCACATGCATTCCATTTTACGTTCGGATTGCTGCACGCGTTCCATCTTCGGGTCGTAGTCGATAGTACGTAGGGCCGGTCATACATACAACTCCTATCCATATAAGCTAAGCCTAAGCTAGCTACGTACCCAGCCAGGCAAGGCAAGCAGCTAGCCAGGCCAGGGTTACACGCACGATCCATCCATCTCGTGCCCTAGCTACTGCGTACCTAGCTAGCTCTGCGATGGCCGACGGCAAGCTCCTTCCTCCCGCCGGCTACGCCTTTGACCCAGCCGAGCACGAGCTGATCACCAAGTTCCTCCGCCCACGGATCGCCGCCGGACCGGACGGCTTCTTCGCCAGCCGCCTCATCCACGAGTTCGACGCCTACTCCGCCGCCCCCGGCGACCTCGTCGAGATGTATCAACACGCCAAAGGAACGGACAAGGGCGACGGGAAAGGGGGCGTGTGGTACTTCTTCACCCCGGCCAGTCGTCACAAGACCAAATGCGGCCGCGGCCGCGGGAGGCGGCAGCGTGCCGTGGCCGCCGCCGGCGAGGGTTACTATTGGCACTCGGAGAAGGGCGGGATCCCCGTGCTAGACAACCAAGGTAACCTCGTAGGCCATAGACGAAACCTCAGCTACGTCAAGAAGTTGCCGGGAGAGAAAGAGAGGATCAGGATCGGCTGGTGCATGGCCGAGTACAGCCTCCACGCCGACGACAAGCAAGACGACCTGGTGCTCTGCAAGGTCTGCGTTTCTCGTCACAGGAGCGAGACGATATACGACGAGGTAATCAATGCTCCCGGTTCTAGGAAAAGGAAGGCTGCCGACGTCCAACATCCGGAGGCTCCACGTCCCCAGACCCCACGCCGCCAGGAACCGCCGATCGTCCAACAACCTGGGATGCTTCACGAGTATGGGCGCTGGTTCATGTCCGACGAAGGCGAGATGATGTTGCCCCCCGGAGCAGTGGACGACGGCAGCATGGATCCAGGCGGGTTCTTCACCGACGACATGCTTCAAGATTTTCCCGAGCTCCACGACGCTGTGGTGGCGCATGGGTTCTTCCCCGGCAACCTCGACGGCAAAGTCCAACAAGGCACTGGCGCTGCAGAGGATGAAGACGACGCCTTCCGGTGCACGTTGGATGAGCTGCTCCGCTTCTGCGACGACACGGCTGTGGCATGCCCTACCATGGAAGACCGCGACATCTGCAGCCAGGAGATGTTTCAGGATATAGAAGCTAGTGTAGCTCAATGGTCTACTTGCTAGTCTAGCTTTGATGTATGTGGTGATTAAGAATCAAGATGTTGTTAATTATACTGTGATGAACAAGGCAGCAATTCATGTACAGATTAATTGATTATTATTTTTCTATATGTTGACATTTGATCTTCTTAAGCTTGAAGAAATCTTTACTAGTTAACTCAATGCAGGCAATGGATTCGATGATGAAAAATAAAGCCTGGATGATCTATCATGCATGATGCTTGCGTAGTGCTAGGCCTTACCATTTCGCTAGTTAACTCAATGCACTCTCGTGCATATATGAGCAAATGCTAATTTTCTACCATGTCGTTTTCGCCTGTCTCTCTGCATGTGCGTGGTCTCGAAAAGCATAAAGATTGCTTGTTTGGTTAATTGTCTGGATAGATGAGTCGCTGCAATCAAAACATACTCACTGTGAGCATGTCCAATCTAAGACAGCCTTATCATATACACCATCTTTTACAATAGGTAGAATTGTCTTACTTTATTACCAAGAGATCATCTTCTAGCAAAGACGTATTCTTATTTATCTCTCCTCGAAACTCGACAATTTTCCTAAGTGACATTGCTAAGACCGCACCACTATGCCCGAACTTAGAGCATTTCCAGCCGTTCGCCCCCAGGACGCTGAAAAAGAGCCGCCTGGGGGTGAATCGGCGTTTGTTGGCGCGTTGGAGGCGATTGCGGTACCAGTCGTCGCCCCCAGGCCGCCCGCTAGAATCGTGCAAGCTTGGAGAATTTTCATGCAAATTTGTACAAACTCGGCGACCTGGCACAAACTCGGCGATATTTCATAGAAATTTGTACAAACATGCAAAGTACTCCTAAACTACGCCGAGAACTACGCCTAAACATGCAAACGCCGCGGCCGCCTCCCGCCTTCTATATGCCGAGGAGTTTGTAGAAACGGGTGTACTCGCCGCCACCGCCGTCGTCGTCGTCGTCGTCGCGCGCCCCTCTGTAGCCACCGCCGTCCCTGCTGGAACCCTGGCCAGGGTTGCCGACCCGCGCGGGGTTGGACAAACCGGCCTCATCCTCCTCGTCGCCGTCGAGGACGACGACGCCGCCCTCCTCGTTTCCGCGCGCGCGATGGGCGGTGAGGGAGTCCTGGACTAGGGGGTGTCCGGATAGCCGAACTATCATCATTGGCCGGACTCCAAGACTATGAAGATAGAAGATTGAAGACTTCGTCCCATGTTCGGATGGGACTTTCCTTGGCGTGGAAGGCAAGCTTGGCGATCCGGATATGGTAACCGACTCTGTGTAACCCTAGCCCTCTCCGGTGTCTATATAAATTGGATGGCTTTAGTCCGTAGGACGAACAACAATCATACCATAGGCTAGCTTCTAGGGTTTAGCCTCCTTGATCTCGTGGTAGATCTACTCTTGTAACACACATCATCAATATTAATCAAGCAGGACGTAGGGTTTTACCTCCATCAAGAGGGCCCGAACCTGGGTAAAACATCGTGTCCCTTGTCTCCTGTTACCATCCGCCTAGACGCACAGTTCGGGACCCCCTACCCGAGATCCGCCGGTTTTGACACCGACATTGGTTCTTTCATTGAGAGTTCCTCTGTGCCGTCGCAATCAGGAAGGATGCCTTTTCCCGTCTTTAAAGACGGCGCCGTCGTCAAGGGAGCTTTGGCCGCCGGCCAAACTATCCGGCTAGGTGGTTTTCTTATGACCGCCTGTTCGGCCACCGCTCCGACGATGACCTCTCAGGTCATCAAAAGCGATCTTCACGTCAGCTCGGAATTCGTCGAGCAGCTAGATCCGATGGAGCTCTCCTCCGTAAACGAGCTCTTGGATCGCATCGCCGCCCTGGGAGTCGCTACAGACTACGATCAGATTGGGCTTAAAACCGATCTGAGAGAAATTAACTCTCCCCAGGCTACCCACCACGTTGTTGTGGTAGAGGAACAATGCGGCGACTCTTCTTCTATGTTAAAAACCAGCTATGTCTGGATTCCCGATCCCTCCATGCCGGATTCCCGCGGAAGGACGGACGTCAATCAAATACTGAACCTAAAGTCAGGCATCGGACCAGATTTGTTGGAAAGCATCCACGAAGCTTCCAAATCCGGAAACTTCTTGGCCTTTGAGCCTCAGATCGGGCGGGGTTCCGAACTTAATTCCACCCGCCCACCCAAACATAAGCGATCTATCTCAAATACGGCAAGAGCCCAATGAAACAGTACATCATTACTGGGCCAGATTCCTCCTGGTTATGAACAGGATAAAGGACTGCCGTGAAGAAAGCGTGATTTCAATTTTCTGCAACAATTGCACGGACAAGGGAATCATAAACGCCATAAGTCGTCGCGAAGTTACACGCTTCACCGACCTAGCAACCATTGTACAAAAATACTGTGCGATGAAGAGTGCCTGGAAAACCGAAACCAGGTTTTGGGACAATCCGGCCCTGAATACAACCCCAGTCCGAAATAAAAGGGTGCGTCATACTCAAGCACCTGGATTAAAAACCAAAAAGCAAAAAACCCCTAAAGGGCACGGAACCGTACTGGAGGGATGGCTCAACGGACACTGCAAAAACCCCCCAGCAGTACCAGTACGGTATTAACAGTCTTCGAGACTTTTGCATCAAATAACATGCGGAAGCGAACAATCCGCAGCCTCGCCGAAGTCTACCAAGTAGCAACAACAAATTCATGGAGCGACACGGCTATCACCTTCAATGCCAGCGATGGACCTAAATTCCGAACAGCTCGAGCACCAGCCGCATTGGTCCTCAGTCCGATAGTGGACGGCTTTTGTCTTACCAAGGTACTCATGGATGGCGGCAGCGGATTAAACCTCATCTACGAGGAAACCCTTCAAAAAATGGAAATTGACTGGAGCCGCATTGAGCGAAGCAGCACAACCTTCAGGGGAATAATCCCTAGTCGAGAAGTACGCTGCACATGAAAAATCACACTAGACGTAGTGTTCGGCTCGCCGGCCAACTACAGGTCCAAAGAGGTCATGTTCCAAGTGGCCCCATTCGGCAGCGGATATCACGCCTTGTTAGGGCGAGAGGCATTCACAATCTTCCAAGCTATACCCCATTACGGGTACATGAAGCTTAAAATGCCCGGGCCCAATGGAATAATCACTCTCGTCAGTGATCCAGATATAGCACTCCATGCTGAAAATAAGACAGCCGCACTGGCCCTAGAGGCATTATCCGAAGCCCTAGCGGCAAAGGAACTCACTGCGCTGCGCTCCACGGTGGATAGGGACGATGTGATACTCGATAAGAGGTCTAAGTCCACATCTTTTAAACCAGCAGACGAAATAGTCAAATTCCAGGTCCATCCAACGGACCCCACAAAGACGGCCTCCATTGGGGCACAATTAAATCCTGATGTAGAAGCCGCACTACGAGAATTCCTTCGGGAAAATTGGGACATTTTCACCTGGCACCCTTCAGACATGCCAGGAATCCCACGCAGGCTGGTAGAGCACAGCCTAAATATCCTAAAAGTATTCAAGCCAGTCAAACAGGATCTTCGGCGATTTTCTGAACCCAAAAGACAGGCAATGGGAGAGGAGCTAGCCAAACTCTTAGAAGCCGGATTCATCAGAGATATAAAACATCCGGACTGGCTAGCCAACCTGGTAATGGTACCAAAAAAGGACAAATCCTGGCGCCTTTGTGTCGATTTCAAAGACCTTAACAAGGCATGTCCAAAGGACCCTTTCCCTCTCCCTCGCATCGACCAAATCATCGATGCTACCGCAGGGCACGATTCATTGTGCTTCCTCGACGCATACTCTGGATACCATCAAATCAAGATGGCGGAAAAAGACCAGGCCGCAACGGCATTCATTACTCCATACGGACCATTCTGCTTCAACACAATGCCCTTCGGACTCAAAAACGCCGGCGCAACATATCAGCGCATGATTCAGACATGTCTGGCTACCCAGATAGGCAAAACAGTGGAGGCATACGTAGACGATGTGGTCGTTAAGACCAAACACGTAGAAACTCTAGTAGACGATTTGAGGCTTACATTTGACAACCTCCGAGCATACGACATTAAGCTCAACCCGGAAAAATGTGTTTTCGGCGTACCAGCCGGAAAGCTCTTGGGCTTCATTGTATCCGGCAGAGGCATTGAAGCAAACCCAGCCAAGATCCGGGCTCTGTCGCAATTGGATATCCCAAAAAACCTCAAGCAAATACAAAAACTAACTGGATGCGTGGCGGCTCTAAGCCGCTTCATCTCCCGATTGGGAGAAAAGGCGCTGCCCCTCTATCGCCTCCTCCGGCGCACCGAACACTTTGAATGGACGGATGCTGCCACGGCCGGACTCGAAGAAATTAAGACCATATTGGCAACAAATCCGGTCCTGGCCGCGCCCAACCTGGGCGAACCTATGTTATTATACATCGCGGCAACACATCAAGTTGTCAGCGCCGCACTCGTCGTCGAACGAGAAACAGAAGGGCACAAATTCCCTCTTGAAAAACCAGTGTACTACGTATCCACTGTTTTAACTCCATGCAAGTCCCGGTACCCACACTATCAAAAGATAGCGTATGCGGTGTTCATGGCATCCCGGAAGCTGCGACACTACTTTCAAGAGTGTTCCATAACGGTGGCCTCCGAAGTACCTCTCAACGATATTATAAACAATCGCGACGCGACGGGCAGGATTGCAAAATGGGCCATTGAGCTCATACCATTTGACATAACCTACAAACCACGGCGACCTATAAAATTGCAAATTTTGGCTGACTTCATCGCCGAATGGACCGAAGCCGAACTCCCTAAAGAGTATGGCGCATACTCCAATTGGATCATCCATTTCGACGGCTCCAAAATGTTGGCTAGCTTGGGGGCTGGCGTCGTCTTGACGTCCCCAACCGGAGACACAGTCCAATACGTGCTTCAAATAATGTACACGGACTCCAACAATGCAGCCGAATACGAGGCCCTTCTACATGGCCTCCGGATGGCAATCTCCATGGGTATTCAACGCCTAGAGGTGCGTGGGGATTCAAACCTCGCAATATGCCAAGTAAATGGAGACTTTGATGCCAAGGATCCGAAAATGGCAGCCTACCGTAACGCCGTCCTCAAAATGTCAGCCCGGTTCGAAGGACTCGAATTCCACCATGTAGCCCGGGATAATAACCAGGCAGCAGACGTGTTGGCACGCATCGGCGCAAAACGCGACGCCGTCCCTCCAAACATCTTCCTGGAGCGGCTCTTTAAGACACCCGTATTATGGGAAGAGGAGTCCGGAAATAACAATCCGGAACCAACTGCATCACCTAACACAGAACATTCTGACACAATCGGTGGCTCAGCCAATGAAATAACAGATTCATCCCACGAAATACTGGCAGTAATTACCCCGTGGACGGAACCATTCCTAGCCTACTTAATCAGGCAGGAACTTCCCGAAGACCAAAATGAGGCCCGCTGCATAGTTCGGCGATCTAAAGCCTACAAGGTCCATGAGGGAGAACTTTATAAGAAAAGCACAACCGGAGTCCTTCAAAGGTGTATCTCTGAAGAGGAAGGGCGAAATCTCCTGGCTGAAATTCACGCCGGACTCGGCGGGCACCACGCCGCCGCTCGGGCCCTTGTAGGCAAGGCCTTCCGTACAGGATTTTATTGGCCGACCGCCCGGGCAGATGCTCAGGACTTAGTCCAAGGATGCGTCGGTTGCCAGCTCTTTGCTAATCAGAGCCACATGCCACCCACCGCCCGCAAAACTATACCCATCACTTGGTCGTTCGCGGTCTGGGGGCTTGACATGGTTGGACCCCTTAAAGGGGGAACCCACAAGCACAAATACTTATTGGTCATGGTGGACAAATTCACCAAATGGATAGAGGCCAAGCAGGTTAAAACGGCAGAATCCGGACCTGTGATAGACTTCATATCCGGGGTAGTACACCGTTTTGGCGTCCCCCACAGCATCATCACTGATAACGGCATGAATTTCACGGCCGACGAGGTTAAACTATGGTGCAAAAACATGGGCATCAAGCTCGACTACGCTTCAGTCTACCACCCTCAAACTAACGGTCAAGTGGAACGAGCAAATGGTCTAATCATGAGCAGCATCAAACCCAGATTAGTGCGGTCCCTCACGGAATCTAACACGCACTGGGTAGAGGACCTCGACTCCGTACTCTGGGGACTGCGGACCACGCCAAACCGCACAACCGGATTCACACCATTTTTTATTGTATACGGCGCTGAGGCAGTTTTGCCCTGCGATATAATTCATGACTCACCTCGCGTGCGCATGTACGAGGAGAGGGAAGCCGAGTTGGATCGGCAGGACAGTTTGGACGCTTTAGAGGAGGAGCGCGACGTGGCAAAATCCCGTTTCGCATTCTATCAACAGCAGGCTCGAAGATATCAAAGCAGAGAAGTACAGGCCAAAACTTACAATGTTGGCGAGCTAGTTCTACGCATGCCGGACAAGAAAAAGGACAAACTTAAGCCCAAATGGGAAGGTCCCTTCATCATCGACCAAGTCCTTACTGGCGGTGCATACCGTCTACGCAACGCATCTGACAACCGACTCGAGCCAAACCCATGGAACGCAGCCCGTCTCCGAAGATTTTACGCCTAGCGCCGGACTCAGGGTTCGTCTCCTTCCTCCGTCCACCTTTGATATTTTTTTCACTGTCTTTGTTTTCCCTCCTTTTTCCTCCCCCTCTCAGTACAAGCCTCTTGAGGGCTGACCTGCGCTTTGTTCGCACTCACTCGATGTGCTACTCGCACTCGTTCTACCTGGGGGCTTCTTTAACAGAAGCTTATTTATATGGGCTTCATGCCCAACACATGTGTCACACTTCCGCATGTACCTTTTGATCACCATTATATGCATCGATATGACTTAAGTTTTGGCCAAGCCGGGTTGCCTGGCTCCTGTGCTTACCCCTACGTTCTCGATTGTTCGGCTAGGAGGTAAAGGGAGCACCTCTGCGATTGTTACTGCCGGGTCAGCCGGATGTGTACCTCAGACTGGGTGAAGCCGAAGGCTAGCATTCTTAAGGGAATATTCAGTCGGTGACCTGAAAGATGATTTATTACTTACCTATTTATCTGCCCCCAGATGCTTTTTCTGCTATTTTCGCAGTCCGGACATGAACTTTAGGGCATGCCTCCCAGGGAAAGGAACCCTTAATCGAACTATTCTCCCTGGAAGATGTTTCTTACTAACCATGTAATATAACATAGCTAGTTGGGCACTTGTCTGATAAAGAAATTATGACCCCTACGCCTTGTCTCCATGCATGCCCCGGTTCTTTTATAACTGTAAGGGTATTCAGACACACTCCGGACTGTTGGGTCCCGAGGTTGAAGCGAAAAGGTCCGCAAAGACAAACGATCTACAATCCGGCTAGAAGGCATTTTACATGTCATTTTAAAATTTACATCGTCAAACTGACTGATTGTACTCCTCTTCAATCCCATCTAACAGGTTGTCTAATTTACAGTCCTGTTGGGAATATTTCGCGGCCAACTCTACTTGGTCGTACATCAGGCTCACAGGGATCTCCTTCCCATCGGGCCCCATAGGTCCGACCTCGGCCATGTGGTTTGGGTCAGCCTTCGGGTACCGCGTCTTCACCATGGCCCAGGCCTCCCTGGCGCCTTGACGGCAGGCCGATATCTTCCACAGACGGAGATGCCGCCGTACTCCCTGAAGCTTCTCAGCAAGCCCTCCAAGACCCTCGGGCAGGGAGACGGAAGGCCATAAGGCCTGAACGACGCCGCTCATCGCCTGCCGAACACGTTCGTGCAGTTGCAGCAGCTCGGGAAGAGGGTCTCCCATTGAACCAGGCATCTCCTCCGCCGGACGACACGTGAGCACACCTACAGACACATTTCTGTCAATCGACTTCATCGCCGAACTCTTATTTTCAAAAGAGTTTGCTCAAGCACTTACTATAAATGTCGCGACGAAGCCGCTGATTCTCCTTTACGGAGTTAGACAGCTGGACCCGAACACCTTTTAGTTCTTCGCCCAGCTGGGTGTTGGCATCTTGGAGTTTGTTCCTCTCCTGCTGCACCCTCATAAGCACCTTCTCGCCGGCCTTCAACTGGCGCAGCAGATGTTGCTTGTTCGGATCTAGTCCGGCACCCTCTGCAATATTATTGTCAGACTATACACACACGCCACACTTCATAAACTACTTTTCTTTTCAAAATATGAATTACCAGAGGGGGTCTCCGTGGCTCCCCCGGCAGCGGCTAGTGCGGCCTCAAGTTGGGCCTTGCATTCCTGAAGCTCCTGGGACAGGTGGGTATTCTTCTCGGTAAGATCCTGCATAACAAATGATCCTTAAATCAGTTAGTTTAACTATTTTAAGTCTCGGGGGCTACTGGCATATATAACTATTAAAATTTCTCACCCGTATGTCTTTTACATACTGCTCCGTGGCTCTGGTTAAACCATCTTGAGCAG
This sequence comes from Triticum aestivum, assembly GCF_018294505.1. Classification (NCBI taxonomy): domain Eukaryota; kingdom Viridiplantae; phylum Streptophyta; class Magnoliopsida; order Poales; family Poaceae; genus Triticum; species Triticum aestivum. The sequence continues at coordinate 695,616,855 of NC_057807.1, read as the reverse complement.
CACGGAGGTGCGCGTCTCCCGCATTAAAGGCATTCAACGCCTCTGGGGAGAAACACGCGTCACGAAGAACTGTCCGACGGCGCTTGTGATTCATGGCGCTCTCCACCTCAGACCTGGTGGCGGACAACCTGTCGGCATCCTCCATTGGAGGAGCATCCGGCTCGCGCCTTGCGCTCGCCTCCCCCTCCGGACCAGGCGTTGGAGCCTGGCTGGCGGAGGCTTGGCTGGCACTCTCTCCGAACTCAGTCCGGCGAGCGCTCTTTCTCCTGGAAGAATCATGAGCATTAATATATCTCCCAGGAGTCTTTCCCTTAAAATACAATGGTGCACCATACCTTTGCGGCGGCGTTTCGATTTGCGCCGCACTCCTCTTCCGCCTGCTAGGCCGCACTGACCTCGTTTGGTCAATCGCCGCGGGCTCGGCTTCCTGCCGTAAAGGCACCTCCTACGAAGCACCATTGGTACACAGTGGTCGGAAATAAGCATTAAAAAAGTAACGGTGTTAGGACTTCGGTCGTACTCACCTGGGAAGCCGGACATAAACCGGGGTAGTCAGCCGTAATGGCAACTAAAGCATTGTCTATGCTGAGCTGGTGGAACACCCCATCAATCAAATCCACCTTTATGTCCGGATCCTCTTCGGAGGCCGGATCAAGGGATCTTCCCGGATCCTCGGGTTGTGGAGTTGGGCTTTCTATGCCCTCCACATCCCAGCGCAGTTCCTGCGTCGAAATCATAAAGTAAGACACTTATCTTTGAAAGCACGGATCAGATATATAAACGTCCGCTTACCCAACTCCGAGGGTTATTCATGGAGAATCCATTCAATGGACTCGTACGGAGGAAGTCCTCCTTCTCCCCCTTGTACAAGCCGGACAGGATCTTCACCAGATCGGCGGCCGATCCCGGGCCCGTGCGGCCATGACGGGTGGCGTCATTCTCCCCGTTGAAATCCCACATGGGGTGGCCCCTATATTGGAGCAGCTGCACCCCTCGCATAATGCATGTGGCCATGACTCCAATCATGGTTAATCCGGAATGGGCTAGTAACCGTATCCGGCCCATCAGATAGTGGACGCTCCTATCATCTTCCCGTTGAGGGCTCCGTGGGCGCCAACTCAGGCGTTTCTTCAGAGGAGCGTTGCTAAACTCCGGGAGGCCGATCCGAACTGGATCCGGTAGCGGGGCGTCTTCCATATAGAATCACTCCGAAGGCCAGTCTTCGGACGCCTTCTTCGGGGTTCCGGATAGATATCCGGTCCCGGCGATGCGCCATATTTCGGCTCCGCCCACTTGATATATCGACCCCTCGTGAGAACGGGGTACGAGGCAAAACAGCCTCTTCCACAGTGCAAAATGGGGCTCGATGCCCAAGAACAGCTCGCAAAGAGCTACAAAGCCCGCGATGTGCAAAATAGAGGCAGGCGTGAGGTGGTGAAGTTGGAGTCCATAGAACTCCAGGAGCCCCCGGAGAAACAGATGTATGGGAAATCCGAGTCCCCTTATTAAGTAGGGGATGAAGCATACCCGCTCTCCTTTGGAGGGATTGGGGACGCTCTCCGCCTGCTTCCCACCCTTGTAGGTGGCCAGTCCGGCTCGAACCGGAACCATAAAGGCTGGGGAAGGTATCCCTCTGCTTGGAGCGTCACTAACTCGCTATGCGGGACTGAGCATCTCCTCCAATCTCCTGGCTGAGGACTGAGAGCGCGAGAAGAGGAGCCGCGTCGACTATCCATGTTGGAATGGATTTTTTGTCAGATGCGCCTCGATGAGTACTTGCGGAAGGAGGATGGTGTGATTTGGATCTGGATCCTCGCCTCTCTTATAGGCAGCTTATTCGCGCAACTAGGGGGTAAAACATAAGAATACCCTGGCTCTTCACATTCGTACAACACGTGGAAGAAGGCCATTATTAGACGTGGAAGCCAAGGAGCGCAACATTTATGAAGCAACCGGACACTATCCGGCAAACACATGGAGCATGAAGGAGAACCCGCCTTGCAAACGCCGAAGACAACATACGCGCCGGACTCGTCGTTATTGAAGCCTGGTTCGGGGGCTACTGAGGGAGTCCTGGACTAGGGGGTGTCCGGATAGCCGAACTATCATCATTGGCTGGACTCCAAGACTATGAAGATAGAAGATTGAAGACTTCGTCCCATGTTCGGATGGGACTTTCCTTGGCGTGGAAGGCAAGCTTGGCGATCCGGATATGTAGATCTCCTACCATTGTAACCGACTCTGTGTAACCCTAGCCCTCTCCGGTGTCTATATAAACCGGATGGATTTAGTCCGTAGGACGAACAACAATCATACCATAGGCTAGCTTCTAGGGTTTAGCCTCCTTGATCTCATGGTAGATCTACTCTTGTAACACACATCATCAATATTAATCAAGCAGGACGTAGGGTTTTACCTCCATCAAGAGGGCCCGAACCTGGGTAAAACATCGTGTCCCTTGTCTCCTGTTACCATCCGCCTAGACGCACAGTTCGGGACCCCCTACCCGAGATCCGCCGGTTTTGACACCGACAGGCGGCCTGGCATCGGGCCTGGAGCTCCGCGTATGCCCGGCGCTGGTGGAGCACCTGCTCACGGACGTAGTCGTCCCTCGCCAACTTGAGGGAGGCCTCGTCGGCGGCGGCCATCTCCGTGTGCTCCGGCTTCACGGGGATCAGCCCCGGCTCGGTCTTCAGCCGGACCAGGCGGAGAGAGCGCGGGGAGGGGCGGGAGCCCTCGTTGATGATGAGGGCACCACTGCGGGTACGGCGACGTAACAGTGTCTCCTCCTCCGGCTCCGGCTTGACGAGGCAGAGAGCCGGCGAGCCGGAGCCTGACGAGGAGGACGTCCCCGGCTCCACTCGTCGCGGCGTCCAGGAGCTGCCACGACGGCGTGAGAACAACGGGCGTGGCATGTTGCCGGTCTCGATGTGGTCGAGGACGGCCTCGAGGGTGCGGCCCGGCACGCCCACTAATACGTCTCCAACGTATCTATAATTTATGAAGCATTCATGCTATTATATTATCTATTTTGAATGATTATGGGCTTTATTATACACTTTTATATTACTTTTGGGACTAACCTATTAACCGGAGGCCCAGCCCATATTGCTGTTTTATTGCCTGTTTCAGTATTTCGAAGAAAAGGAATATCAAACGGAGTCCAAACGGAATGAAACCTTCGGCAACATGATTTTTTGGAAGAATATCACCCAGGAGACTTGGAGTTCACATCAGAAGACTCTCGAGGAGGCCAGGAGATAGGAGGGCACCCCCCCCCCTACTGGGCGTGCCCCCCTGTCTCGTGGGCCCCTCGAGCACCTTCTGACTGACTTCTTTCGCCTATATAAGCCTATGTATCCTAAAAACATCGAATATCAAGATAGAACGGGAGTTCCGCCAACGCAAGCCTCTGTAGCCACCAGAAACCTCTCGGGAGCCCTTCCCAGCACCCTGTCGGAGGGGGGATCCTTCACCGGTGGCCATCTTCATCATCCCGGCGCTATCCATGATGAGGAGGGAGTAGTTCACCCTCGAGGCTGAGGGTATGTACCAGTAGCTATGTGTTTGATCTCTCTCTCTCTCTCGCGTTCTCTCTCGTGTTCCCTCTATGGCACGATCTTGATGTATCCCGTGCTTTGCTATTATAGTTGGATCTTATGACGTTTCTCCCCCTCTACTCTCTTGTGATGAATTGAGTTTTCCCTTTGAAGTTATCTTATGAGATTGAGTCTTTTATGAGAACACTTGATGTATGTCCTGCCGTGCTTATATGTGGTGACAATGGGATATCATGTGCCACTTGATGTATGTTTTGGTGAACAACTTGCAGGTTCCGCCCATGAACCTATGCATAGGGGTTGGCACACGTTCTTGACTCTCCGGTAGAAACTTTGGGGCACTCTTTGAAGTACTTTGTGTTGGTTGAATAGATGAATCTGAGATTGTGTGATGCATATCATATAATCATGCCCACGGATACTTGAGGTGACAATGGAGTATCTAGGTGACATTAGGGTTTTGGTTGATTTGTGTTTTAAGGTGTTATTCTAGTACGAAGTCTTGAATAGATTGATCCGAAAGAATAGCTTTGAGGTGGTTCCGTACCCTACCATAATCTCTTTGTTCGTTCTCTGCTATTAGTGTCTTTGGAGTGACTCTTTGTTGCATGTTGAGGGATTGTTATATGATCTATCTATGTTATTATTGTTGAGAGAACTTTCACTGGTGAAAGTATGAACCTTAGGCCTTGTTTCCTACCATTGCAATACCGTTTACGCTCACTTTTATCGCTCGCTACCTTGCTGTTTTTATAATTTCAGATTACAAATACCTTTATCTACCATCCATATTGCACTTGTATCACCATCTCTTCACCGAACTAGTGCACCTATTACAATTTACCATTGTATTGGGTGTGTTGGGGACACAAGAGACTCTTTGTTATTTGGTTGCAGGGTTGTTTGAGAGAGACCATCTTCATCCTACGCCTCCTACGGATTGATAAACTTTAGGTCATCCACTTGAGGGAAATTTGCTACTGTCCTACAAACCTGTGCACTTGCAGGCCCAACAACGTCTACAAGAAGAAGGTTGTGTAGTAGACATCAAGCTCTTTTCTGGCCCCGGTGGGGAGGAGAGTGCTTGAAGGTATATCTTTAGATCTTGCAATCGAATCTTTTTGTTTCTTGTTTTATCACTAGTTTAGTTTATAAAAGAAAAACTACAAAAAAAGGAATTTAGTTTGTCTCATACGCTTCCTCTTTTTAATATCTTTCGTGATTATGATGGTAAGGAAAATTGTGCTCAAGTGCTAGAAGAAGAAATCTATAAAATGTTTGTCACTAAATCTTTGAATGATGAGCATGATTGCAATGTTGTTAGTATGAACTCTTTGAATATCCATAGTACTAATGATGATTGCACTAGTCATGATGAAAATATCTCTTATGAGCATGTCAACTTTTGTGGAGTGCATGTTTGCATGAACACACCGAATAGAGAAGATATATATTGCAAGAGGCATAAGTATTTAGAAACTAAAAGGTTGCAAGAAAGTCCTGATTATTGTGCTAAAAAATTCAATATTTTTTGCGCTCCTTGTGAACTTTGCAATGAACGTGGTCATTTAAATTTCCAATGCAAATTGTTTCATGATCAAATCGTATCCAAAAATTGTGATAATTTGATTACCCTTGAGCATCATAAACAGCTTAGTCTTCTTTTGGGGTATGAAGAAATGAAACGTATAACAGAGGGTATTCCAAAGTTTAATCTTGATAGATTTCTTGATTTTGATCTAGAGAAGATTTATTTGTATTGTGCGGTGAATTGCATTGAAAATCCTTACATTGCCAATTACATAAAGAAAAGAAAGCAAATAGAAGATGATGAGAATACTAATGAAAGGGAAGAGACTTCCCAATCTCCTCCTATTATTTCTTATGATGAATCAGGTAACGAGGAGGAGCTTTCTATTCAACCAATCCCATCAATAAAGAAGGTTGAACCCACACATAATGTGAAGAAGAAAAGGAAGAGGAGGAGCAGCAAAGGTAAAAAGGTATCTCTCCAAAATGATGTTGCTCCTACTACTCATTGTGATGATGATAATTGATATACTATTGGTGCTATCCATACTATTGATGATGATTACGCTTATGATATGAAAAGGCCCAAGCTTGGGGAAGCTATGTTTAATGAAGATGATATTTTTAGCCTCCCAAGTTTTGATATGCAAAGTTGTTATGATGATAGCATGCCTCCTACCTATGATGATTATATTGATAAAAGTGGGTGCGGAAGAGTGTCAACTTTAGGAAGTAGTGATCCCACTATTTTGGAGGATGTTGAATCTTATTGTGATGAATATGAAAGTGGATTTGGAAGAGTGTCAACTTTATTTAGTGATTCCACTATCTTGGAAGAGGTTTCAATCGATTATGATGAGAACGAAGTTGCTACTTATGATGATTATTGTGATGAAACTTATGCTATAAAAAGTAGTCCTGATTATATTTATAAAACTTGTCATGATTATGATTACCCTTTTTCTGAACATTACTCTTTTAATGTGGAAACAATTTTTAGTGTTCAAGTCTCTTATGATACTCCCACCATTCTGAAGGAAAAGAATTTTGCTTATGTGCAGAGTAGTAAATTTTCTATGCTTGTAGATCATGAAAAGAATGCTTTAGGTGCTGGTTATATTGTTGAGTTCCTTCATGATGCTACTGAAATTATTATGAGGGAAGAACATATGCTTGTAGGAATTGCAATAATGTCAAGTTTCCTCTCTATGTGCTTAAAATTTTGAAGTTATGCTTGTTTTACCTTCCTATGCTAGTTGATTATTGTTCCCATAAGTTATTTGCTCACAAAATCCCTATGCATAGGAAGTGGGTTAGACGTAAATGTGCTAGTCATATTCTTCATGATGCTCCCATTATGTTTCAATTCTTATCCTTTATGTGAGCATCATTGCCATCATCATGCCTAGCTAAAAAGGCATTAAAGAAAAGCGCTTGTTGGAAGACAATCCAATATTTATCCTTACTGTTTTTGTGTGTCCACATGATTATGCTATTGTATTAATCATGTTTTATAGCTTTTGTTTCAATAAAGTGCCAAGTATAACCTTTGGGAAGACTTGGGTGAAGTCTTTATGATCATGCTGTAGAAAACAGAAACTTTTGCGCTCACGAGATTAGCTGCCATTTTTAACAGATGAGTGATTTTAGGTTGATTATTTTTGCAGATGATTAATATACAAATTCCTCAGGTCTACCAATTTATTTCACATTTTTTGGGGTTCCAGAAGTATACGTTTGATACAGATTACTACAGACTGTTCTGTTTTTGACAGATTCTGTTTTCATTGTGTTGTTTGCTTATTTTGATGAGTCTATGGCTAGTATGTAAGTGTATGAACCATAAAGAACTTGTAATACAGTAGGTTTAACACCAATATAAATAAATAATGAGTTCACAACAGTACCTAAGTGGTGATTTATTTTCTTACACTAACGGAGCTTACGAGTTTTGTTTTGAGTTTTGTGTGGTTGAAGTTTTCAAGTTTTGGGTAAAGATTCGATGGACTATGGAATAAGGAGTGGCAAGAGCCTAAGCTTGGGGATGCCCAAATCAACCCAAGGTACTATACAAGGACAACCAAGAGCCTAAGCTTTGGGATGCCCCGGAAGGCATCCCCTCTTTCGTCTTCGTCCATCGGTAACCTTACTTGGAGCTATATTTTTATTCGCCACATGATATGTGTTTTTCTTGGAGCGTCATTTTATTTTATTAGTATTTGCTTGCTGTTATTTAGAATATGTTTTGCATCTATATTTTCAATAAAAATGTCAAGGATAGTCTTTACCATGCTTATTTTGCTAGTATACATGTTGCTGTTTGAAAACAGAAAGTTTACCGCTGTTGCAAAACATTCCTTAGAAAAGTCAGAGAGTGATATAATGTTGAATATTTTTGCATATTGAGCTCTGATAAATCTTTTACAGCTTAGTATTTTTCTTATAATTTTTGGAGTTAGGGAAGTATGATGAATCTTGCATTCTTTACAGATTGTACAGTTTTGACAGATTCCTGTTATGTTTGCATTGTTTGCATATGTTTGCTTGTTTAATGATTCTATTTGAGGATAGGAGTATTCAATATGCAGAGACATTTAGTATTCAATGTTTAATAATAATGTTAGTAATATGTTACAGTAGAAAATGATAAGGTTTTGCATTGGTTTATACTCCCTCCGTTCCTAAATATTTGTCTTTCTAGAGGTTTCAATAAATGACTACATATGGAGCAAAATGAGTGAATCTACACTCTAAAATATGTCTACATACATCCGTATGTTGAGTCTATTTGAAATGCCTAGAAAGACAACTATTTCGGAACGGAGGGAGTACTAACCTATCTCACGAGTTGTTGTTGAGTTTGTTGTGGATGAAGCCTTTGATAAAAAAAAGAGAAACCATGATATGAGAGGAATTAAGGAGACACAAAAGTTCAAGCTTGGGGATTCCCAAGGCACCCCAAGATAATATTTCAAGAAGTCTCAAGCATCTAAGCTTAGGGATGCCCCGGTAGGCATCCCACCATTCTTCTTCAACAACTATCGGTTAGTATCGGTTGAACCTAAGTTTTTGCTTCTTCCCTTGAGTCGTGCTATCCTTGCAATGTCATTTTATTTTGCTTTGCTTGCTGTTTGAATAAAATACCAAGATCTGAAATTCTTAAATGGGAGAGAGTCTTCACATAGTTGCATAATTATTTAGCTACTCATTGGTCTTCACTTATATCTTTTTGGAGTAGTTTTTCATTTACTTGTGTGCTTCACTTATATCCTGTGAGTAATTGGTTGAATGAGTTGAATGTCATAAATCTGAAATTATATATGTTTCATTTTCTTATCCCATGGGGAGTAATGACTTCACATCTAAGAAGTAGGAATAGTAAGTTTATTGAAGGTTAGTTAGCATTGTATTGGTCATTTGAACAATTCATGAAAGAATATTGAAGGAAGAGAGATTTCACATATAAATATATTATCATAGACATCTTTTATAATTGTGAGCACTCATTAAGTATGACATGCTAAAGATTTGATGTTGGACAAGGAAGACAATGTAATAGGTTATGTTTTCTCGCATCTCAGTTAAAGTATATTGTCATGGATCATTCAAACATGTTTAGCTTGCCTTTCTCCCCTTGCTAGCCTAAATATCTGTACTAAGCGGGAATATTGCTAGTGCATCCAATATCCATAAACCCAGTTTTTGTCATGAGTGTCCACCATACCTACCTATATGCGGTATTTACCTGCTGTTCCAAGTAAATTTGCATGTGCCAAACTCTAAACCTTCAAATTATAATCTGTTTTGTATGCCCGAATTGCTCATGTAGCAACTAGGGGCTGTCAGTGTCTTCCATGCTAGGTGGGTTATTCTCAAGAGGAGTGGACTCCGCTCCTCATTCACGAGAAAGTGGCGGTAACCGGGATGCCCAGTCCCATGACCAAAAAGATCAAAATCAAATCAAACTAATTGCAAACAAAACTCCCCCAGGTTTGATGTTAGTTGGAGGCACCCGTTGTTTTGGGCACGCCATGGATTGATGATTGTTGGTGGAGGGGGAGTAAAATCTTTACCATTCTGTTTGGGAACCGCCTATAATGTATGTAGTGTGGAAGATATTGGGAACTCTTGGTTGTTATGTTGACAATGAGATGTTTTATTGCCTGTTTCAGTATTTCGAAGAAAAGGAATATCAAACGGAGTCCAAACGGAATGAAACCTTCGGCAACGTGATTTTTTGGAAGAATATCACCCAGGAGACTTGGAGTTCACGTCAGAAGACTCTCGAGGAGGCCAGGAGATAGGAGGGCACCCCCCTACTGGGCGTGCCCCCCTGTCTCGTAGGCCCCTCGAGCACCTTCTGACCGACTTCTTTCGCCTATATAAGCCTACGTATCCTAAAAACATCGAATATCAAGATAGATCGGGAGTTCCGCCGCCGCAAGCCTCTGTAGCCACCAGAAACCTCTCGGGAGCCCTTCCCGGCACCCTGTCGGAGGGGGGATCCTTCACCGGTGGCCATCTTCATCATCCCGGCGCTATCCATGATGAGGAGGGAGTAGTTCACCCTCGAGGCTGAGGGTATGTACCAGTAGCTATGTGTTTGATCTCTCTCTCTCTCTCTCGTGTTCTCTCTCGTGTTCCCTCTATGGCACGATCTTGATGTATCCCGAGCTTTGCTATTGTAGTTGGATCTTAGGATGTTTCTCCCCCTCTACTCTCTTGTGATGAATTGAGTTTTCCCTTTGAAGTTATCTTATCGGATTGAGTCTTTTATGAGAACACTTGATGTATGTCCTGCCGTGCTTATCTGTGGTGACAATGGGATATCATGTGCAACTTGATGTATGTTTTGGTGACCAACTTGCGGGTTCCGCCCATGAACCTATGCATAGGGGTTGGCACACGTTCTTGACTCTCCGGTAGAAACTTTGGGGCACTCTTTGAAGTACTTTGTGTTGGTTGAATAGATGAGTCTGAGATTGTGTGATGCATATCATATAATCATGCCCACGGATACTTGAGGTGACAATGGAGTATCTAGGTGACATTAGGGTTTTGGTTGATTTGTGTCTTAAGGTGTTATTCTAGTACGAACTCTTGAATTGATTGATCCGAAAGAATAGCTTTGAGTTGGTTTCGTACCCTACCATAATCTCTTCATTCGTTCTCTGCTATTAGTGTCTTTGGAGTGACTCTTTGTTGCATGTTGAGGGATTGTTATATGATCTATCTTTGTTATTATTGTTGAGAGAACATGCATTGGTGAAAGTATGAACCTTAGGCCTTGTTTCCTACCATTGCAATACCGTTTACGCTCACTTTTATCGCTCGCTACCTTGCTGTTTTTATAATTTCAGATTACAAATACCTTTATCTACCATCCATATTCCACTTGTATCACCATCTCTTCGCCGAACTAGTGCACCTATACAATTTACTATTGTATTGGGTGTGTTGGGGACACAAGAGACTCTTTGTTATTTGGTTGCAGGGTTGTTTGAGAGAGACCATCTTCATCCTACGCCTCCTATGGATTGATAAACCTTAGGTCATCCACTTGAGGGAAATTTGCTACTGTCCTACAAACCTGTGCACTAGCAGGCCCAACAACGTCTACAATAAGAAGGTTGTGTAGTAGACATCACCCACCACTCGCGCCGCCCGTCGGCGTTAAGGCGGCCGCGGGGGATGGTGCCATTGGCGGAGGCGATCTTCTCCGCGCGGCGACGCTCGAAGAACATCGCCCATAATGTGTGGCTGTCAACGGCGTACCTCGGCTCGTTCCACTTCTCCTCCGGCAGCGACGAGCGGATGCAGTCGATCTCGGCCGCCGTGCAGCCCCTTCGGGCACCAGCGGTACCGGTACGCCGCCGGTGCTGAGCTTCCATGAGCCCGGCGCCCACATGGCCGGGGTGCCGGATAGTCGGTCTTGTAGAGGAGGCGTGCCTCGTCCTCATGGAGATGGCGTCAGCCGAAGCCGTTCGCCGCTGCGAAGTCGTCGGCGTACCTTTCAGCCATTGCACCTCGGCGGGGAAGAGGGGGAGAGTTGATCTCTGAGGGGGAGGTAAGGCGAGCTTTGCTGATTGTGGCGTCCACCGGCAGGGAGGCCGGCTTTTATAGCCAAAGCGGGGGGCGGTGAGCTTGCATGCCGGGCGACACGTGGTGGGAGCGGGCGGGACGCGCGTTGGTGGCGCCTTCATTGCGCTGCCCGTGAGGCATCAATGGAGGCTGACCGGCGCGGCAGCGCCGCAGTCTTGGCATTGATTCCCGCGGGAACCAAGGTGATGAGGACGACGAAGCTGCGTCTCGCTGACTAGACGGGCCCATCCCCGTTCGAGGCAAAATTGCTTTCCCCGGCGCCCTGTTGGGGAACGTAGCAGAAAATAAAAAAAATTCTACGCTTCACCAAGATCAATCTATGCAGTTCATCTAGCAACAAGAGAGAGGAGTGCATCTACATACCCTTGTAGATCGCGAGCGGAAGCGTTCAAGAGAATGGGGTTGAGGGAGTCGTACTCGTCGTGATCCAAATCACCGATGATCCTAGTGCTGAACGGACAGCACCTCCGCATTCAACACACGTACGGTTGGGAAGACGTCTCCTCCTTCTTGATCCAGCAAGGGGGGAGGAGAGGTTGATGGAGATCCAGTAGCACGACGGCGTGGTGGTGGATGAAGCAGCGATCTCGGCAGGGCTTCGCCAAGCTCTACGAGAGGGAGAGGTGTTGCGGAGGGAGAGGGAGGTGCCAGAGACTTGGGGTGCGGTTGCCCTCCCTCCCCCCACTATATATAGGGCTCCTAGGGGGGGCGCCGGCCCTAGGAGATCCAATCTCCAAGTGGGGGCGGCGGCCAGGGGGGAAACTTGCCCCCCAAGCCATGTGGAGGCGCCCCCACCCCTAGGGTTTCCAACCCTAGGCGCAGGAGGGTCCAAGGGGGGCGCACCAGCCCACCAGGGGCTGGTTACCCTCCCACTTCAGCCCATGGGGCCCTCCGGGATAGGTGGCCCCACCCGGTGAACCCCCGAGACCCTTCCGGTGGTCCCGGTACAATACCGGTGACCCCCAAAACTTTCCCGATTGCCGAAACCTGACTTCCTATATATAATTCTTCACCTCCGGACCATTCCGGAACTCCTCGTGACGTCCGGGATCTCATCCGGGACTCCGAACAACTTTCGGGTTACTGCATACTAATATCTCTACAACCCTAGCGTCACCGAACCTTAAGTGTGTAGACCCTACGGGTTCGGGAGACATGCAGACATGACCGAGACGACTCTCCGGTCAATAACCAACAGCGGGATCTGGATACCCATGTTGGCTCCCACATGCTCCTCGATGATCTCATCGGATGAACCACGATGTCGAGGATTCAATCAATCCCGTATACAATTCCCTTTGTCAATCGGTACGTTACTTGCCCGAGATTCGATCGTCGGTATCCCAATACCTCGTTTAATCTCGTTACCGGCAAGTCACTTTACTCGTACCGTAATGCATGATCCCGTGACCAGACACTTGGTCACATTGAGCTCATTATGATGATGCATTACCGAGTGGGCCCAGAGATACCTCTCCGTCATACGGAGTGACAAATCCCAGTCTCGATTCGTGCCAACCCAACAGACACTTTCGGAGATACCCGTAGTGCACCTTTATAGTCACCCAGTTACGTTGTGACGTTTGGCACACCCAAAGCACTCCTACGGTATCCGGGAGTTGCACAATCTCATGGTCTAAGGAAATGATACTTGACATTTGGAAAAGCTCTAGCAAAACGAACTACACGATCTTTGTGCTATGCTTAGGATTGGGTCTTGTCCATCACATCATTCTCCTAATGATGTTATCCCATTATCAATGACATCCAATGTCCATAGTCAGGAAACCATGACTATCTGTTGATCAACGAGCTAGTCAACTAGAGGCTCACTAGGGACGTGTTGTGGTCTATATATTCACACATGTATTACGATTTCCGGATAACACAATTATAGCATGAACAATAGAAAATTATCACGAACTAGGAAATATAATAATAACCAATTTATTATTGCCTCTAGGGCATATTTCCAACAGTCTCCCACTTGCACTAGAGTCAATAATCTAGTTCACATCACCATGTGATTAACACTCATAGGTCACATCACCATGTGACTAACATCCAAAGAGTTTACTAGAGTCAACAATATAGTTCACATCACTATGTGATTAACACTCAATGAGTTCTGGGTTTGATCATGTTATGCTCGTGAGAGACGTTGTAGTCAACGAGTCTGCAACATTCAGATCCCTATGTATTTTGCAAAACCTTATGTCACATCGTAGATGCTGCTACCACGTTCCACTTGGAGCTATTCCAAATTGTTGCTCCATTATATGTATCCGGTATCTCTACTCAGAGCTATCCGGATAGGTGTTAAGCTTGCGTCGACGTAACTCTTTACGTCGAACTCTTTATCACCTCCATAACCGAGAAACATTTCCTTATTCCTCTAAGGATAATTTTGACCGCTATCTAGTGATCCACCCCTGAATCACGTTTGTACCCTCTTGCCAGACATGTGGCAAGGCACACATCAGGTGCGGTACTCATCATGGCATACCGTATAGAGCCTATGACAAAAGCATAGGGGACGACCTTCGTCCTTCCTCTTTCTTCTGCCGCGGTCAAGCTTTGAGTCTTACTCAACTTCACACCTTATAACTCAGGTAAGAACTCCTTCTTGGACTGACCTATTTTGAACTCCTTCAAAATCATGTCAAAGGTTTGTGTTCTTTTGAAAGTATCATCAGGCGTCTTGATCTATCTCTATGGATCTTGATGCCCAATATGTAAGCAACTTTCCAGGTCTTCCTTTGAAAAACTCCTTTCAAACAACCCTTTATGCTTTCCAGAAATTTTACATCATTTCGGATCAACAATATGTAATTCACATATACTTATCAGAAATGTTGTAGTGCTCCCACTCACTTTATTGTAAATACAAGTTTCTAACAAATTTCGTATAAACCTAAAAACTTTGATCACTCCATCAAAGCGTATATTCTGACTCCGAGATGCTTGCTCTAGTCCATGGAAGGATCGCTGGAGCTAGCATACCTTTTAGCATCCTTAGGATCGACAAAACCTTTCTGATTTTAGCACATACAACCTTTCCTTATGAAAACTGGTAAGGAAACTTGTTTTGACATCCTTCTGCCAGATTTCATAAATGCAGCTAATGCTAACATGATTCCAACGGACTTAAGCATCGCTACGGATGAGAAAATCTCATCGTAGTCAACTCCTTGAACTTGTGAAAAACTCTTCGCCACAAGTCGAGCTTCATCGACGGTGACATTATCGTCCACGCCCGTCTTCTGCTTAAAGATCCATTTATCTCAATGGCTTGCCGATCATCGGGCAAGTCCACCAAAGTCCATGCTTTGTTCTGATACATAGATCCTATCTCGGATTTCATGGCTTCTAACCATTTGTCGGAATATGGGCCCACCATCGCTTCTCCATAGCTCGTAGGTTCATTGTTGTCCAACAACATGACCTCTAAGACAGGATCACGGTACCACTCAGGAGTAGTACATATCCTTGTCGACCTACGAGGTTCGATAGCAACTTGATCCGAAGCTTCATGATCACTATCATTAGCTTCCTCTTCAACAGTCGTAGATTCCACATAAACATCTTTCTGTCTTGCACTACTCTCCGGTTGAAGTGAGGGTTCGACAACCTCATCAAGTTCTATCTTCCTCCCACTCAATTCTTTCGAGAGAAACTTTTCCTCGAGAAAGGACCTGATTCTAGAAACAATCCCTTTTGCTTCCGGAACTGAGACTGGAGGTATACCCAACTGTTTTGGGTGTCCTATGAAGATGCATTTATCCGCTTTGGGTTCGAGCTTATCAGCCTGAAACCTTTTTCACATAAGCGTCGCAGCCCCAAACTTTTAAGAAACGACAACTTAGGTTTCTCTAAACCATAGTTCATACGGTGTCATCTCAACGGAATTACGTGGTGCCCTATTTAAAGTGAATGCGGTTGTCTCTAATGCCTAACCCATGAACGATAGTGGTAATTCGATAAGAGACATCATGGTATGCCCCATATTCAATAGGGTGCATCTATGATGTTCGGACACACCATCACACTATGGTGTTCCAGGCGGTGTTAGTTGTGAAACAATTTCCACAATGTCTCAACTGTGTACCAAACTCGTAACTCAGATATTCATCTCTATGATCATATCATAGACATTTTATCCTCTTGTCACGAAGATCTTCAACTTCACTCTGAAATTACTTGAACCTTTCAATAATTCAGACTTGTGTTTCATCAAGTAAATATACTCAACATCTACTCAAATCATCTGTGAAGTAAGAACATAACGATATCCACTGCATGCCTCAGCACTCATTGGACTGCACACATCAAAAATGTGTTACTTCCAACAAGTTGCTTTCTTGTTCCATCTTACTGAAAACGAGGCTTTTCCAGTCATCTTGCCCATGTGGTATGATTTGCATGTCTCAAGTGATTCAAAATCAAGTGAGTCCAAACGATCCATCTGCATGGAGTTTCTTCATGCGTACATACCAATAGACATGGTTCGCATGTCTCAAACTTTTCAAAAACGAGTGAGTCCAAAGATCCATCAACATGGAGCTTCTTCATGCGTTTTATACCAATATGACTTACATGGCAGTGCCACAAGTAGGTGGTACTATCATTACTACCTTATATCTTTTGGCATGAACATGTGTATTACTACGATCGAGATTCAATAAACCATTCATTTTAGGTGCAAGACCATTGAAGGTATTATTCAAATAAACAGAGTAACCATTATTCTCCTTAAATGAATAACCGTATTGCGATAGACATAATCCAATCATGTCTATGCTCAACGCAAACACCAAATAACAATTATTTAGGTTTAACACTGATCCCGATGGTAGAGGGAGCGTGCGATGTTTGATCACATCAACCTTGGAAATACTTCCAACACATATCGTCACCTCGCCTTTAGCTAGTCTCCGTTTATTCCGTAGCCTTTTATTTCGAGTTACTAACACTTAGCAACCGAACCGGTATCTATTACCATGGTGCTACGAGGAGTACTAGTAGAGTACACATGTATATCCAATATACTTCTATCGACCTTGCCTGCCTTCTTATCTACCAAGTACCTAGGGTAATTCTGCTCCAGTGACCGTTCCCCTTATTACAGAAGCACTTAGTCTCGGGTTTGGGTTCAACCTTGGGTTTCTTCACTAGAGCAGCAACTGATTTGCCATTTTATGAAGTATCCCTTCTTGCCCTTGCCCTTCTTGAAACTAGTGGTTTCACCAACCATCAACAATTGATGCTCCTACTTGATTACTACTTTCGCGGCGTCAAACATCGCGAATATTTCAAGGATCATCATATCTATCCCTTGATATGTTATAGTTCATCACGAAGCTCTAGCAGCTTGGTGGCAATGACTTTGGAGAAACATCACTATCACATCTGGAAGATCAACTCCCACTCGATTCAAGTGATTGTTGTACTCAGACAATCTGAGCACAAGCTCAACGATTGAGCTTTTCTCCCTTAGTTTGCAGGCTAAGAAAATCGTCGGAGGACTCATACCTCTTGACGTGGGCACGAGCCTGAAATCCCAATTTCAGCCCTCGAAACATCTCATATGTTCCACGACGTTTTGATATCGTCTTTGGTGCCTCAATTCTAAACCGTTTAACATTACTGAACTATCATGTAGTTATCAAAAACGTGTATGTCAAATGTTCACAACATCCACAGGCGATGTTCGAGGTTCAGCACACCGAGCGGTGCATTAAAGACACAAGCCTTCTATGCAGCAATGAGGACAATCCTCAGTTTACGGACCAGTCCGCATTATTGCTACTATCAACTTTCAACTAAATTTTCTCTAGGAACATATCTAAAATAGTAGAACTAAAACGCGAGCTACGACATAATTTGCAAAGATCTTTTGACTATATTCAGGATAATTAAGTTCATCTTGTGAACTCTCACTCAGATAGACATCCCTCTAGTCATCTAAGTGATTACATGATCCGAGTCAACTAGGCCATGTCCGATCATCACGTGAGACAGACTAGTCATCATCGGTGAACATCTTCATGTTGATCGTATCCACCATACGACTCATGCTCGACCTTTCGGTCTCTTGTGTTCCGAGGCCATGTCTGTACATGCTAGGCTCATCAAGTCAACCTAAGTGTTTCGCGTGTGTAAATCTGGCTTACACCCGTTGTATGTGAACGTTAGAATCTATCACACCCGATCATCACGTGATGCTTCGAAACAATGAACTTTTGCAACGATGCATTGTTAGGGGGAACACTTTCTTGAAATTTTAATGAGGGATCATCTTATTTACTACCGTCGTTCTAAGGAAATAAGATGCAGAAACATGATAAACATCACATGCAATCAAAAGGTGACATGATACGGCCAATATCATTTTGTTCCTTTTGATCTCCATCTTTGGGGCTCCATGATCATCATCGTCACCGGCATGACACCATGATCTCCATCATCATGATCTCCATCATCGTGTCTTCATGAAGTTGTCTCGCCAACTATTACTTCTACTACTATGGCTAACGGTTTAGCAATAAAGTAAAGTAAATACATGGCGTTGTTCAATGACACGCAGGTCATACAATAAATTAAGACAGCTCCTATGGCTCCTGCCAGTTGTCATACTCATCGACATGCAAGTCGTGATTCCTATTACAAGAACATGATCAATCTCATACATCACATATCATTCATCACATTCTTTTGGCCATATCACATCACATAGCATACCCTGCAAAAACAAGTTAGACGTCCTCTAATTGTTGTTTGCATGTTTTACGTGGCTGCTATGGGTTTCTAGCAAGAACGTTTCTTACCTACGCAAAAACCACAACGTGATATGCCAATTGCTATTTACCCTTCATAAGGACCCTTTTCATCGAATCCGATCCGACTAAAGTGGGAGAGACTGGCACCCGCAAGCCACCTTATGCAACAAGTGCATGTCAGTCGGTGAAACCTGTCTCACGTAAGTGTACGTGTAAGGTCGGTCCGGGCCGCTTCATCCCACAATACCGTACAAGATTGGACTAGTAACGGTAAGCATATTGAACAAAATCAACGCCCACAACAACTTGTGTTCTACTCGTGCATAGAAACTACGCATAGACCTAGCTCATGATGCCACTTTTGGGGAACGTAGCAGAAAATAAAAAAAATTCTACGCTTCACCAAGATCAATCTATGGAGTTCATCTAGCAATGAGAGAGAGGAGTGCATCTACATACCCTTGTAGATCGTGAGTGGAAGCGTTCAAGAGAACGGGGTTGAGGGAGTCATACTCGTCGTGATCCAAATCACCGATGATCCTAGTGCTGAACGGACAGCACCTCCGCGTTCTACACACGTACGGTTGGGAAGATGTCTCCTCCTGATTCAGCAAGGGGGAAGGAGAGGTTGATGGAGATCCAGCAGCACGACGGCGTGGTGGTGGATGCAGCAGCGATCTCGGCAGGGCTTCGCCAAGCTCTACGAGAGGGAGAGGTGTTGCGGAGGGAGAGGGAGGCGCCAGAGACTTGGGTGCGGCTGCCCTCCCTCGCCCCCACTATATATATTGCCCCTAGGGGGGGCGCCGGACCTAGGAGATCCAATCTCCAAGTGGGGGCGGCGGCCAGGGGGGAAACTTGCCCCCCAAGCCAGGTGGAGGCGCCCCCACCCCTAGGGTTTCCAACCCTAGGCGCGGAAGGGGGGGGGCAAGGGGGGCTCACCAGGCCACCAGGGGCTGGTTCCCCTCCTACTTCAGCCCATGGGGCCCTCCGGCATAGGTGGCCCCACCAGGTGGACCCTCGGGACCCTTCCGGTAGTCCCGGTACAATACCGGTGACCCCCGAAACTTTCCCGATGGCCGAAACCTGACTTCCTATATATAATTCTTCACCTCCGGACCATTCCGGAACTCCTCGTGACGTCCGGGATCTCATCCGGGACTCCGAACAACTTTCGGGTTACCACATACTAATATCTCAACAACCCTAGTGTCACCGAACCTTAAGTGTGTAGACCCTACGGGTTCGGGAGACATGTAGACATGATCGAGACGACTCTCCAGTCAATAACCAACAGCGGGATCTGGATACCCATGTTGGCTCCCACATGCTCCTCGATGATCTCATCGGATGAACCACGATGTCGAGGATTCAATCAATACCGTATACAATTCCCTTTGTCAATCGGTACGTTACTTGCCCGAGATTCGATCGTCGGTATCCCAATACCTCGTTTAATCTCGTTGTCGTTAAGTCACTTTACTCGTACCGTAATGCATGATCCCGTGACCAGAGACTTGGTCACATTGAGCTCATTGTGATGATGCATTACCGAGTGGGCCCAGAGATACCTCTCCGTCATACGGAGTGACAAATCCCAGTCTCGATTCGTGCCAACCCAACAGACACTTTCGGAGATACCCGTAATGCACCTTTATAGTCACCCAGTTACGTTGTGACGTTTGGCACACCCAAAGCACTCCTACGGTATCCGGGAGTTGCACAATCTCATGGTCTAAGGAAATGATACTTGACGTTTGGAAAAGCTCTAGCAAAACAAACTACACTATCTTTGTGCTATGCTTAGGATTGGGTCTTGTCCATCACATCATTCTCCTAATGATGTGATCCCGTTATCAATGACATTCAATGTTCATAGTCAGAAAACCATGACTACCTGTTGATCAACGAGCTAGTCAACTAGAGGCTCACTAGGGACGTGTTGTGGTCTATGTATTCACACATGTATTACGATTTCCGGATAACACAATTATAGCATGAACAATAGACAATTATCATGAACTAGGAAATATAATAATAACCAATTTATTATTGCCTCTAGGGCATATTTCCAACACGCCCCAGGCGCCCCCCAGCACGTCGAGTTCGGCCTGGATCCGCCGGCACCAGTTTCGGCCCAAACCAGTGAAAAACTGGGTTTTGGGGGCTCGACTGGGCCGTTTTTTGGGCGTCGGCGGGAAAAAATCGGCTGGGGTGGCCTGTTGGGGGCGCGGCTCGAGATGCTCTTAGGACATATACCAATGTGCATCACCTTCTTCACATCTGATTACCCATGCATATGTGTCCATGTTGAAAATAATCTTGATTAAAACTTCTCTATAATTAATAATCCTAATTATATGGTTCTCGGCATGGATTGTGCTATATATCACCTATAGCAAGCGGTCACTACCTTTCCTAGCTACGACTATATATCTCTGCTTTTGTTTATTTTATTTTATTATAGAACAAAATTCTAAACTATGATAGGTCAAAATTTCATTTTGCACATTTAACAAAAACACACCTGAAAATGTTATCGTGTATTTAAGAAAAACAAAATATAGCAAAGACAGTTCATTGTGTGTTATAAAAATGGTCACCGTATATAAAAAAACCATACATTGTGCAATTTAAAAGGTCATTTGCAATGTTCATTTTAAATGAAAAAAGGAAATTAAATAAATAATCAAAAGAAAAGTAAAAATATAATAAATTGGAGAAAAAAAGAGAGAAGAACAACAAACACAAGAAAAGAGGGTAACAGGAAATGGATGAAATAATGAAAGTAAGAAAAGAAATAATTTAATACAAAACATAACCCAGAAGAAACAAGATACGAAAACCTCGCGGAAACAAGGAAAGATAAAACCATAAGCGAAAAAACAGTGGGGGCCAGAAAGAGAGTCGCCCATTCCCTGAACTGGAAAGAAAACCACCCCATTGTATGTGCACATAGGGTCATGATCCTTCTCGGTTGTTCTGCAGCCGAGCGCAAGCTAGTGCTCGGTATAAATGATATATAGCAGTTGCCCCTCGGTAGTGTGTTTGTTTTGTAGGCCTGTTGTCCCTCTTGTGGTGCACGCCGGAAGGAGGGACGAAGGAGAATTGTATGTCGGCACAATGTTCTGTAACGGTGCAAAAACCATATGTTGGGGTAGCGGGTACGGTAGATGTCATCATGTCTATATAGTGTGAGTTAGGTAGGTCATCGGAGTAAACCCCACGTTCAAAGTCGGTAACAGCTGCACGATCCAAAAAGTTGAAAACTCATTAATTTTCCTAAGTAGCAAAAATATAGACAACATGCATAGCGGCGACCCCAAGCCCTAACCACATCCACTTGCTCCCTCTCCGCGCCACCGGCCCAAGCCCATCCATGTATCTCCCTCTCTGCCCCACTCTTCCCTCACTGTATAGCTTCGCCATGGCCCAACAAAACAAGACGTGAGCACTGGTTCCAGATTCAGGAGGAGATTTGGCCGAGGCGCGCCGCCCGCATCATAGCCGACCTGCCTTTGGACTCGCCGGAGCTGGAGGATAAGAACGAGATGGAGGAGGAGGAAGAGGGGCATCAACGGATTCCTATGGAAGTGGTGGATCCGGAGGAGTACATGGGGTCGCCGGAGGAGGCCAGCACAGAATAGTTGTAGGAGGAGCTGGCACCGACTGCGGGCTTCGACATGGAGGACGCCATGGCGGAGTTTGCGGGCGCTTGAGCAGCAGAGATGGCGCAGCAACAGGCAATACTAGAGTCCATCCAGGATGAGGCCTATGTCGAGGCATACCGACAGTTCATTCGATAGGAACGGGCGGCGACCTGCACGCTTTTCGCCGAACTTGACGCGGAGGCGGAGGCCGACGCGGAGGAGCCGCAGGAGCCGGAGTTTGCGACTGTTGCCCATGTACCCGGAGCCAAACACATATAACATTTTCCAAATGCTTGATTATCATTTTTCAGATACTTATTCAACATTTTATTCAAATGCATGATTAGCATTTTTTATATACATGGTAAAGAAAATTCATTTTTAATACATGATCAACAATTTTTCTACACACGTTCAACATTTTTCTGAATGCTTCATCAACAATTTTTATATACAATTTTTTCCTACTACCGGGTGTAGTTACTCCCATTTTTGTTTCGTATGTTCTAGGTAGTATCTATTATATCGGAGAGTATGTACGTGTAGTATGTAGTATATAAAAATGTTTAGGTAGTATATATACTACTTTTTTGGTAGTATGTACCATATTTTGTGCATACTTCATTTCGCGTACAAATATGTACGTACTTCACAAATACAATAAAACTATGAGTTCACTTGCAATTTTTTCATATAACTTGCTTTGGAGTATCTTAGATATAGTATATGAACGTAATAAGAATAATAAAGTAGAGTATATACTATCACATGGTAGTATATAAAAAATGGATGTAGCTACACCCGGTAGTAGGATGCATTTTCCCTATAGAGAGAGAGAGAGAATATTTCAAATTGTAAACAAAAATACAAAAGTAAAAAAAAAAGGCTTCGGCGCAGCACGTGTGGGCTGGCCCATCTTGCTCGTCCCTTCAGCGAGTCGGAAGATCAACTCGCTGAAGATGGGTTCTCCTATTCAGCACATAGGGCGCGCGCATGGGGAACATGCGCACGGCACATGCTCCCCTGTGTGAACAAGTGGGCCGACCCATATTTGCTCCTTTCCAGTTTTAGAAAAACATTCACTTTTTGTTTATCACAATAAAATTTGGTTATCATATTTTAAAAATGTTCATGAAACTTTTATAATATGTTCAACATATTCAAAAAATAAAACTCAAATTTGTTCATAGAACTCAAAAAATGTTCATTGAATTCAAATAATGTTCTCGAGTTCAAAATTTGTTCATCAGATTAAAAAATGTTCATTAAATTTAAATTTTGTCCATCAACACGCAGATTATTGAAATCACCTTTTGAATCGGTGAACATGTTTTGAATCAATGAATATTTTTGTGAAATTAATGGATATTTTTTAAATTCACGAAATTTTTTCAATACACAAACATGTTTTTTCAAAATCATGAGCATTCTTCAAACTATGAACATCTTATTATTTCTGGAACATTTTTCGAAATTTCACTTTTTTAAAATATGGAACTGTTTTAAATTTGGAATTATTTTAAAGAACAAAAATTAAAAACAGAAAAAGGCTAAAAGCTAAAAAGATGAAATAGAAAAACTGGGGCGTACAGCCCCGCTCATTGGCCGGTCTAATAGGGGCAGGCGGGACGAGAGGTGGTGCGCTGGCATGTACGCCAACGCCTCACGCGCCAAATAGGAGCTCCCAGAAGTAAGATATAGGTGTGGGGTCTATCTAGGACACATCTAGATCACATCTAACTTCATGTGCACTCTGTTTGTGGTCTTTTCTTTATCCTAGTTTTTTTTTTGC
Organism: Triticum aestivum; assembly: GCF_018294505.1. Classification (NCBI taxonomy): domain Eukaryota; kingdom Viridiplantae; phylum Streptophyta; class Magnoliopsida; order Poales; family Poaceae; genus Triticum; species Triticum aestivum. The sequence goes on along the minus strand of NC_057807.1, from coordinate 695,593,445 downwards.
TTCTTGTTGCTGCATTATATATTTGTGGGAGCTTAGATGTGAGCTTTAAAAAACATCTAGATGTGAATTAGACAAATTGATAGGTGTGCCCTTTTCGCCTTCTCCCCGCGAGCAACTAGCGAAGTACTCCTTCGGGAGCCCCACAAGGGTCACCTTGGGTGGGCTGAGAGCGCGCCAAGTACCATGCTCTAAGCCGCCGTCACATGTCGCTCTCTGGGCGCTATCCTCAATATTTTTCGCACGCGTTTTCTGCTTTTTAGATGACTTTTTGCTATAGCTGGCCAAACGGGCCGTGCTAACTGGGCCGGCCCGGTAGCACGCAGGCCCGGCATGACCCGGGCTAAACGGGCCAGGCCCGGCACGCGGCACGCCATGGGCCATGCCTGGGCCTGGAGGCTAGGCACGCGGGCCGGCACGGCACGGCCCGTTTATATTTTTTTGAAAAATATAAATATATATGTCCTATATAAATACGAATACCCTGATATGTTTAATATTTTCATAGTGCATGCGTATTTTATTAGTGCTTGAATCTAAGTAGTAGTAGTGTTATAGTGTAGTCTTTGTATTTTTTATCCTTTTGTAATTATAGAGTATGTCTTGTATTCTTTTATTCTTTTAGATGGGAGTTTTAATGATGTACATGTGCTAATAAAACTCTAGATTTATCTCACATAATAGTCTACCAGATTTTGCAATTTTCTAATTTTTTTGGCCTTTTTTTTGCTGTTTTCAGAGGTATTGCAAAGAAAAAGAAAAAAATCGCGCCAGACGGCCCAGCGTCCTCCAACGGGCCGGCGTGCCTGGGCGTGCCGCGTGTCGGCCCACATAGCCTACGTGCCGTGCCTGGGCTGCTAGCTCCCGCCCGTGGGCCGGCACGGCACGGCCCGGTTATTATTCGTGCCGAGACGGGCCGTGCCGTGCCAGGCACGTTTACGGCGTGCCGGGCCGTGCCGGGCCGGGCCGGCCCGTTTGGCCAGGTATGCTTTTTGCTTCTTTCGGCTTTTCGGTTTCCCACCGGTTTTTCTTAGTTTTGGACCCAAAAATTGGTGCAAAAACATGTTTTCTTTATTTTTTTTCTTCCATGAGAGACACAGTCGTGCCTCTTAAAAACAGAAAAAAAATATTCATTTTTCCTTGCGCGAAAAACACGGATTTGCTTTCAAGAGAGGCACAGTCGTGCCTCTTGGAAATTGGAAAAAACGACAATGAGAGGCACAGTCATGCCTCTTGAACCGGAAAAAATATCTCCTTTTTCGTTACGCGAGAGGTATGAATTTGCTTCCGTGCGAGACATAGTAGTCTCTCTCGAAACTAAATATATTTGTTTTCTTTTTCTTTCCATTCTATGGGAGGCACATATTTAGCTCTCGTGGAAGCACGGATTTACTTCTATGAGAGGCACAGTCAAGCCTCTTTCGTAAAGAAAAAAACATGCTTTCTGTTCGGTTTTTTGTCTAGTTTTTCGTCCGTTTTTCTTTGTGAAAAGAAAGTTTGTCAAAACCTATCAACATGGAATCTAGTTTAAAAGATCTCGACGAAAGGAATCCAACAATGAAAATGGTCCAAATCTCATGAAAACGGTCCGAGATTTGGACCCATGTCACTTTTCAAAACCTACCTAAAAAGTTGGGAGTGACATTTGCAATTTATTTTAGATTTTGAGAATTCGTGGTACCTTTGCAAAGAGTGCGGCTGATTTGGCTTCTGGCCGCTACGCAAACCAGAGTATATCTGGCCATACGGGTCGTTCTTTTCAGGTCGGCCCGGCAGCAGGCCCGGCACAGCACGCGACGGGCCAGGCCCGGCAGGGGCTAATCATGTCGTGCCAGGCATGCAGCACGCAGTGGGCCGTGCATGGGCCGCCACCCTCAGCCCGCGTGCCAGCCTGGAACGGCACGACTACTCGCGGGCCGGCACGTGGCACGACCCGATAGGCCCGACTCGATCGTTGGGGGAGCGGTGGGAATCCTGTTGCGCGCGTCTGGGTCGCTCTCACTCGCTGACTCGCTGTCGCTGCCCTCGCTCACGGGACGGGAGGGGAATCGGGGGAACAGGCAGGAGAGGGGACAGGCCGACTGGGAGGGCGGGTGCTGGCGGGCCCAGCCGCCCAGCTCCTTGATTGATGGGGGAGCGGGGGGGCTCGCTCGATTGCTCGAGTCGACCCAGCAACCCAGGCGAGTATGCGACTGTTGGGAGGGGTTTAGGCCTTTAGGGGGAGGTTATTGTGGTTTTAGAGCTGTTTAGGATAGGGTTTGGGTAAATTTTTTAGAAAATTCATATATTCGAAAATTTGACCGTTAGAGGGTTAAATTTGTCCGAAAAATGGCCAATTTTTTCCTATACATAGGGCTGTCCAGCCCACATATTTCTCACGCTCAAACATGGATGACCATGACAATACTAGCTTCCCACTCTCCGATTTCGGTCTTGGGGATATGGAATATAGTGTCTACCCTAGTAGCACCGATCCAATTACCATGGCCACACCCGAGCAACATGCCTATACCATGCCCCCACCCGAGCAACATGCCTATACCGATCATCACACTCTCGAATCCCATACCGATCCCAGTACCGAAGCCGAAGGTCACACCAATTCGAGTAGTGGGACGGGTTCCTCCACAACCATGGGTGTAAAGCAAAGAGGTCGTCGTAGAAACTTCGTGGTTTGAGAATCATTCGATGAATAAATAACCATGGTGGCCGGTGGCCGGAAGGTGGTTGCAAGGTGCAAAAGGTGCAAGAAGGAGTATACCGGAGAAGCCAAGGGAGGAACCGGCCACCTGAAGAGGCATGTGGAAAGCCACGCCAAGGCGGATGAAAAGAGCGTGTCGAGCTCGGCAGCTGTGCAAACGCAACTCTCCTTCAACCCTGACGGTACAGTACGCAATTTCACCTACGAGGCTAATGTTTATGGAGAAGGTCTATGTCGTCTTATTGCTTCTAATGATTTACCACTAGGTTTTGGTGAATCTGATGGTTTCGTAGAATATATTCAAACTTATCATAATCCTAATTATAGACAAGTTTCTAGACAAACTACAAATAGGGATATTAAAAAGCTATACAAAACTGGTAAAGAGAAAATAAAAGAAGAATTTTCTACGTGCACTTTTTCAGTGTCGATAACATCTGATATCTGGATTGGTCGGGCAAAGCAAGACTACATTAGTGTGGTAACTCATTATGTTAACGAATATTGGCATCTACAAAAAAGAGTCACACGATTTGAATTAATTGATGTAGCACATAGTAGTCTAAACATTGCTGAAGTTGTACTCAAAGTTGTGAATGATTTTAATCTTGCCGACAAGGTTTTCTCAATAACTTTGGATAATACTTCGGCCAACACGAGTGCAATGAATACCCTGACTCCTATATTCTCCATATATGTTGCATCCTTTTTAATGCATCAATGTTGTGCTTGCCATATCATTAATCTTATTGCTAAAAGTGAGTTTGAAAATGGGACCTTCAGTCCCAGTTTGTTACACGAACCGGGACTAAAGGGTGCGATGCCCTTTAGTCCCGGTTCGTGTATCAAACCGGGACTAAAGGTCCCATTTGAACCGAGACTAATACCTTCCCGACGCCTTAGCCGCTCGAATCGGGACTAATGCTCACATTATTCCTGGTTCGTGATACAGCCGGGACTAATGTGTACAGGGAGCTGTGAACAAAACCCTGTTTTCTACTAGTGTGGGGAGAAAGCGGCAGCGGTGGAAGGGAGAGAGGAGGCGGCGGCGTGAGACGCGGCGGCGGCCTAGGGCGGAAGCGATGAGATCGGTAGAAAACTGATACCATGTAGAAGACTATAGGATGCAACTCAATTGTATTCATCGGAGTCTGTTACAATGTATACAGGTGGTGTCTTGCGTGACAAGCCAATTAGCCCCTACAATATCTCTAGGAATCAGCTATACAAGGCTAGAGATAATAGGAGAATCAGTCGGTAATAAATACAGAGATATCAGGTTTCAACACATTGGAACGAGGCTGTAGACTCGCATGCAACGATTGATTTATAAGGTAAGGGCGATGCTTCTGTCTAATAATATATGTGCGTCAACTCTTTCTCCCGATGTAAACATGTTCTCCAAGTTAGACATAAGTTTTCTTCATACTTGAAGCAAGTTCTATATCTTCGTGTCATAGGAGCCGTAGTTTTCAGATCATCAACACACCTGACACAAGTAACATTAACTTGCAAAAAGCAAGAAAACCTAACAACTTCTGCAAGTTTGACAAATTTTCTCGTAGAAAAAAAAAGAATCTAGACATTTGTATTCTTACTTTTAGTGAAACAACTTAATTTCACAATGTTACTAGGGATGACAGACATCTTATTTGTGACCTCTGTCGGACTTGTATATAGAAGATGGCACATAGTGGCATGAGGTGCAGGTTTTGTATATTTTTCCGCCTGTCACCAAAGTACAAAGAGTCGGCTCGGAGTCCCTGTTGTGTGTGACACAAACTCCATATTTTCTCTATTATATTAGTCAGGGATAAAGGAGTTTTGTACATAGCTCCTATTATCATTGGACACAAATAGTGCTACGCTACACACAATCCCTAAACAAAGCCAACGCTGGTTCATGGAAATTTGTGTTGCCTCTGTAGTTAAAAAAAATACATTGTACTAAAAAGGAATTAACATTGTGAAAGATGTGAAGACATACTCGCAACCAGAAAGATATTTCCGTGAGTCACCTTCAGTACACTTTACAAAATATTTTTCACGTTTATGTTTTTGCGCAACATATCTTTTCATGGCAGCGTGGATGATTTCGAAGAGTTTGTTGATGTTATAATGTCTCGCAGTGGGTGGTGGGAGGAGGCGGATGGGTTCTTGAGCCATTGCATTAGGGAAGTTGATTTTTCTTCTCTCTCGTTGCAACGCACAGGCATTTGTGCCAGTAATTACTCAAATAATAGAATGAGTGCCTCAGTAGGCATTGCTAGCTTAATAACCAGCGGCAGATCCACGTTTTTAGGCCAAGGTTGGCCAATAACTATCTTTTCGTACGGTTTTAGGGTTAAACATGTAAAAAAAAGTTTTGTTTTTTTCTATAATATACTCCCTCCGTCCCGTAATGTAAGATATTTTTTGACACTAGTGTAGTGCAAAAAAAGTCTTATATTATGAGACGGAGGGAGTCACTAGTGCTAAAAAACGTCTTATATTATGGGACGGAGGGAGTATATAGAAGGTGAGATATCAGGGTGGGTTGTGACACATTTGTCCAACGTTCTTGAGAAACTCTTTTACTAGACGTGTTTTGGGATGGCAAATGATATATATCGCTTGGACCGAGCATTAGCTAGAGCTCGCCTGTAGAACACCTAAGAAGGACCATGGCCCGATATGCACATGTGATGTGCTGGTTACTTTTAGGTTCCTTGAACACATGGCTCTCTTCTTTGTTTTTCTTCCTGGTTTTTGTTCATGATATTATCTTTTTTCTTGATTTCAACTGGTTTCTTGTGGGGGGTTTTCTGCATTCCATTTTTTTTCTTGATTTATTTGTATTATCTTTGCCTCTTTGTTTATTCCCCTCTTTGTTGTTGTTGTTGTTGTTGTTATTCTTTTTCCACATTTTTCTCTTTCTTTATTCTCTGTGATTTTCTTCTTACTTATTTTACTTATTCCATTAGAACATAACATTACACATGACTTTTTTAAACACACAATGTACACATTTTTTTATTTTTTTTGCGGGAAACAATGTACACATTTTCTTTTTGAATACATGATTTTTTTATGAACTAAATGAATTTTTTTAAATAGGTAAATCCTATTTGAAAGTACAAGAACATTTTATTTAGAATATTCAAAAAAAATTCAGATGTATTAGAGATTTTGAAACGAGTAAGCACTTTTTTAATACGAACTATTTCTGTCGGATACCGCAGAGTCCGTCGTACGGCGCCGTAGCACACTGTCCGCGGCCTTCAGTGCTGCTGCGATGGAGCATCATCGGGTGGCGTGGTGCAGCAATGGAGCAACGTCGGGGTCGTCGGTGCTGCGATATAATGGAGCAACGACGGTGCAGCGACGAAGCATCATGGGGCGTGCTGCACTAATCCATTTTATGTACGGATTGCTGTACTAATCCATTTTATGTACGGATTGCTTAGGACACGTAGGTATGGCCGGTTAAGGAAACTGAATCCTGGGCGGGCTCGCTGTCGATCCATCTATATAAGCTAGGTACGTACCCAGGCAAGGCAAGCAGCTAGCGAGTTCAGGGTTACACGTACATACCTAGCTACTTGATCCATCGTGTACGTGCGTACCTAGCTCTGCCTCTGCGATGGCCGACGGCAAGCTCCTTCCTCCCGCCGGCTATGCCTTCGACCCAGCCGAGCACGAGCTGATCACCAAGTTTCTCCGCCCACGGATCGCCGCCGGACCGGAGGTCTTCTTCGCCAGCCGCCTCATCCACGAGGCCGACGCCTACTCCGCCGCCCCCGGCGACCTCGTCGAGATGTATCAACATGCGAAAGGAACGGACAAGGGCGATGGGAAAGGGGGCGTGTGGTACTATCTTCACCCCGGCTAGTCGTCACAAGACCAAATGCGGCCGCGGCCGAGGGAGGCGGCAGCGCGCCGTGGCAGCCGCCGGCGAGGGTTACTGTTGGCACTCGGAGAAGGGCGGGATCCCCGTGCTAGACAACCAAGGTAAACTCGTAGGCCATAGACGAAACCTCAGCTACGTCAAGAAGTTGCCGGGAGAGAAAGAAAAGATCAGGATCGGATGGTGCATGGCCGAGTACAGCCTCCACGCCGACGACAAGCAAGACGACCTGGTGCTCTGCAAGGTCTGCGTGTCTCGTCACAGGAGCGAGACCACATACGACGAGGTAATCAATGCTCCTGGTTCCAAGAAAAGGAAGGCCGCCGACGTCCAGCACCCGAATGCTCCACATCCCCAAACCCCACGCCTCCAGGAACCGCCGATCGTCCAACAACCCGGGATGCTTCACGAGTATGGGCGCTGGTTCATGTCCGACGAAGGCGAGACGATGTTGCCGCCCGGAGCAGTGGACGACGGCAGCGTGGATCCAGGCGGGTTCTTCACCGACGACATGCTTCAAGATTTTCCCGAGCTCCACGACGCTGTGGTGGCGCAGGGGTTCTTCCCCGGCAACCTCGACGGCAAAGTCCAACAAGGCACTGGCGCTGCAGAGGATGAAGACGACGCCTTCCGGTGCACGTTGGATGAGCTGCTCCGCTTCTGCGACGACACGGCTGTGGCATGCCCTACCATGGAAGAACGCGACATCTGCAGCCAGGAGATGTTTCAGGATATAGAAGCTAGTGTAGCTCAATGGTCTACTTGCTAGTCTAGCTTTGATGTATGTGGTGATAAAGAAGCAAGATGTTTCTAATTGTACTGTGATGAACAAGGCAGCAATTCATGTGCAGATTAATTGATTTTATTATTTTTTATGTTGATTTTCGATCTTCTTAAAGCTTGAAGAAATCTTTACTAGTCGTTAATAGAGCATGCATGGACGATGAGATCAGCCCTCTTTGATGCAAGCAATGGATTCGATGATGAAAAATAAAGCCTGGATGATCTATCATGTATGATGCTTGCGTAGTGCTAGGCCTTTCCATTTCGCTAGTTAACTCAATGCACTCTCGATCGTGCATACATAAGCAAATGCTAATTTTCTACCATGTCGTTTTCACCCCTCTCTCTCTGCATGTGCGTGGTCTCGAAAAGCATAAAGATTGCTTGTTTGGTTAATTGTCTGGATAGATGAGTCGATGCAATCAAAACATACTCACTGTGAGCATGTACAATCTAAGACAGCCTTATCATATACACCATCTTTTACAATAGGTAGAATTGTCTTACTTTATTACCAAGAGATCATCTTTTAGCGAAGACAAGGTATTCTTATTTATCTCTCCTCGAAACTCAACAATTATCCTAAGTGACATTGCTAAGACCGCACCACTATGCCCGAACTTAGAGCATCTCCAGCCGTTCGGCCCCCCAGGACGCTGGAAAAGAGCCGCCTGGGGGTGAACCGGCGTTTGTTGGAGCGTTGGAGGCGATTGTGGTCCCAGTCGTCGCCCCCAGGCCGCTCGCCAGAATCGCGCAAGCTCGGCGAATTTTCATGCAAATTTGTGTAAACTCGGCGACCTAGCACAAACTCGGCGATATTTCATAGAAATTTGTACAAACATGCAAAGTACTCCTAAACTACGCCTAGAACTACGCCTAAACATGCAAACACCGCGGCCGCCGGCCGCCTTCTACATGCCGAGGAGCTCGTAGAAACAGGTGTAGTCGCCGCCGTCATCGTCGTCGTCGCACGGAGCCGCCGCCGTCCCTGCGGGAACCCTGGCCAGGGTCGCCGACCCGCGCGGGGTTGGACGGACCGGCCTTATCCTTTTCGTCACTGTCGAGGACGACGACGGCGCCCTCCTCGCGTCCGCGCGCGCGGCGCACGTCCTGGCGTCGGGCCTGGAGCTCCGCGTATGCCCAGTGCTGGTGGAGCACCTGCTCGCGGACGTAGTCGTCCCTCACCCACTTGAGGGCGGCCTCGTCTGCGGCGGCCATCTCCGCGTGCTCCGGCTTCACGGGGAGCAGCCCCGGCTCGGTCTTCGGCCGGACCAGGCGGAGAGAGCACGGGGAGGTGCGGGCACCCTCGTTGATGACGAGGGCGCCGCTGCGGGTGCGGCGACGTAGCGGCGTCTCCTCCTCCCGCTCCGGCTTGACGAGGCGGAGAGCCGGTGAGCCGGAGGAGAGCGAGCCGGAGCGTGACGAGGATGGCGTCCCTGGCTCCATTCGTCGCGGTGTCCAGGAGCTGCCACGGTGGTGTGAGAACGACGGGCACGGCGGGTACTGGAGGCGCGGCGTGTTGCCGGTCTCAATGTGGTCGAGGACGGCCTCGAGGGTGCGACCCGGCACGCCCACCACTCGTGCCGCCCGTCGGCGTTGAGGCGGCCGCTGGGGATGCTGCCCTTGGTGGAGGCGATCTACTCCGCGCGGCGACGCTCGAAGAACATCGTCCACAACGTGTGGCTGTCGACGGCGTACCTCGGCTCGTTCCGCTACTCCTCCGGCAGCGACGAGCGGATGCGGCCGATCTCGGCCCGCCGTGCAGACCCTTCGGGCACCGGCAGTACCGGGACGCCGCCGGCGCTGAGCTTCCATGAGCCCGGCGCCCGCATGGCCGGGGCGCCGGATAGTCGGTCTCGTAGAGGAGGCGTGCCTCGTCCTCATGGAGATGGCGTCGAACGAATCCGTTCGCCGCCGCGGAGTCGCCGGGGTACCTCTCAGCCATTGCTCGTTGGCGGGGAAGAGGGGGAGAGTTCACTAGTAGAAAACAAGGCTTTTGTTCGGGCCAGATAAGCCCATTAGTCCTGGTTCAGTCACGAACCGGGACCCATGGGGGCATTTTTCCTGGTTCGTGAGGCCAGGGGGGGCAGCCGGGCCTCGTAGGGGCATTGGTCCCGGTTCGTCTGGCCCCTTTGGTCCCGGTTGGTGGGACGAACCGGGACCAATGGGCCTCGCTCCTGGCCCACCATCATTGGTCCCGGTTGGTGGCTTGAACCGGGACAAAAGGGTGGTCTCTAGTATCGGTTCAAGCCATGAACCGGGACTAGTGAGATGCCTATATATACCCCCTTGCATAAGAGCGGAGCATACTGCTCTGTTTTTTCTGGCCGGCGAGGGGAGAGGGCTTTGTGGTGCTCTAGATCACCTCCTATGCACACGAGCTGTTCGATGGAATGCCCGAGCCACACTATATAAGCTTTCTCCTCTCCAAGCTCCATTTTCCTCAATATTTGTCTAGGTTTAGCGGTCCATCACGTCCCGTCCCTGTCTTCACCGCCGTCGAACGCCCGCGCCGATCTCGTCGCCGGCACTACTGTGGTGAGCCTCTTGTTCTTATCTTCTTTCTGAAAGGAAAAAAAATTCTTACTTGTATGTTTAGATAGATATTTGTATAATTTTCTTACTTTTATTATTGCTTCTTATTATATAGTGTGATGGTTTTGGTATCCGCCCCCGTCGGCCCTCGTCATGTCTATGATTCGAATGTGGTATATATTATCATTATAAATATTTGGTTCATTTATTGTTTATGACAATTATGCCGACCAACGTGACATAGATTTTATTTATCTAGGAGGTATGTGAACCAGAAATTCTAACCGACCCTATTATCGGGAGGTTAAATTTAGTTGAAGAAGAAAACAATTTCTTGAAGGAAAAAAATAAAAATAAATTGAGGAGGAGAAGATGATATTAGAGTTGCATGTTGCGGATGTCGTCGATGATCACAAGATCAAGATGGATGCAATGCGCTTGAAGATTAGAAAGATTAGAAAATATGCCATTCATACCGAGGCTTGGTATCATTATGCTGTTGGATCAATTGTTACCTTGGTTGCGATTATGATTGCATTTGTTTTTGCATTGAGATGTTTTACATAGTTTCAATGTATGGTTTAATTAATTAGATGCTCTGGAGAGCTATATGTTGTTCAATGAGAAATATGTATGTACTTTGGTTTTAATGTGATGCTGAACTTCTATTAGTTTAGTCACTTAATTATCTATTCATGATATTCTGTAATGGTTTTTGACACACTTAATTATATATAATGCACGCAGATGAACCGACAATGGATGTACGGTGACAGACTCACCTCTGAGTACATTAAGGGCGTGCATAATTTTCTCGAAGTGACTGAGGCAAACAAGCAGAATGGTTTTATGTGTTGTCCATGCCCTATATGTGGGAATACGAAGTCTTACTCTGACTCGAAAACCATTCACACCCACCTGCTTTATAAGGGTTTGATGCCACACTATAATGTTCGGACCAAGCACAGAGAAATGGGGGTTATGATGGAAGACAGCGAAGAAGAAGAGGACGATGACAACTATGTGTCCCCTGAATATGGTGATGCTGCAACAGGGGAAGATGTTGAAGATCAAGAGGAACCAGACGATATGCCTGATGATGATCTCCGTCGGGTCATTGTTGATGCAAGGAGACAGCGCGAAAGTCAAAAGGAGAAGCTCAAGTTCGATCGCATGTTAGAGGATCAAAAAAAAAGATTGTACCCCAATTGCGAAGATGGCAACATAAAGCTCGGTACCGTACTGGAATTGCTGCAGTGGAAGGCAGAGAATGGTGTGCCTGACAAAGGATTTGAGAAGCTACTGAAAATATTGAAGAAAAAGCTTCCAAAGGATAACGAATTGCCCGACAGTACGTATGCAGCAAAGAAGGTTGTATGCCCTCTAGGATTGGAGGTGTAGAAGATACATGCAAGCCCTAATGACTGCATCATGTACCATGGTGCGTACGAGGATTTGAACGCATGCCCGGTATACGATGCATTGCGGTATAAGATCAGACGAGATGACCCTGATGATGTTGACGGCGAGCGCCCCCGGAAGAGGGTTCCTGCCAAGGTGATGTGGTATGCTCCTATAATACCACGGTTGAAACGCCTGTTCAGAAACAAAGAGGATGCCAAGTTGATACGATGGCACAGAGAGGACCGTAAGAAAGACGGGAAGTTGAGAGCACCCGCTGACGGGTCGCAGTGGAGAAAAATCGAGAGAACATACTGGGAGGCGTTTGCATGTGACGCAAGGAACGTATGGTTTGGTTTAAGCGCGGATGGCATTAATTTTTTGGGGGAGCAGAGCAGCAATCACAGCAAGCTGCCACTACCTTTCCTAGTATGCCTATATCTCCGCTTGTGTTTATTTTATTATATTATAGAAAAAAATTAAACAATGATAGGTCAAAATTTCATTTTGCACATTTAACAAAAACACACCTGAAAAATGTTATCATGTATTTAAGAAAATCAAAATATATCAAAAACAGTTTATTGTGTGTTATAAAAATGGTCACCGTATATAAAAGAACCATACATTGTGCAATTTAAAAGTTCATGTGTAATGTTCATTTTAAATGAAAAAAGGAAAATAAATAAATAATCAAAAGAAAAGTAAAAAAAGATAATAAAGTGAAAAAGAAGAGAAGAACAACAAACACAAGAAAAGAGGGTAAGAGGAAAAGGATGAAATAATAAAAATAAATAAAGAAATAATTTAATACAAAACATAACCCAGAAGAAACAAGACATGAAAACCTCGCGGAAACAAGGAAAGATAAAACCAGAAGCAAAAAAATAGGGTGGGGGCAAGAAGAGAGCCGCCCATTCCATGAATAGAAAAGAAAACCACCCCATCATATGTGCACATAGGGTCGTTAGCCTTGTCGGTTGTTCTATAGGCAAGCGCAAGCTAGTGCTCGGTATAAATGATATATAGCAGTTGCCCCTCGGTAGTGCGTTTGTTTTGTAGGAATGTTGTCCCTTCTCGCGGTGCACGCCGTAAGGAGGGATGGAAAAGACTTACATGTCGGCGCAATGTTCTGAATGGTGCAAAACCATGTGCTGTGGCAGCGGGTAGGGTAGTCAGGTAGGTTATAGGAGTAAAGCGCACATCAAAGTCGATAACAACTCCACAATCCAAAAAAACGAAAACTCATTAATTTTCCCGAGCAGCAAAAATATAGACAACATGCATAGCGGCGTCCCCAAGCCTTAGCCACATCCACTTGCTCCCTCTCCGTGCCATCTGCCTGAGCCCATCCAGATCTCTCCCTCTCCGCCCCACCTCGTGTTGGAAATATGCCCTAGAGGCAATAATAAAATGATTATTATTATATTTCCTTGTTCATGATAATTGTCTATTATTCATGATATAATTGTGTTATCCAGAAATTGTAATACATGTGTGAATACATAGACCACAACATGTCCCTAGTAAGCCTCTAGTTGACTAGCTTGTTGATCAATAGATAGTCATGGTTTCCTGACTATGGGCATTGGATGTCATTGATAACGGGATCACATCATTAGGAGAATGATGTGATGGACAAGACCCAATCCTAATCATAGCACAAGATCATGTAGTTCGTTTGCTAGAGCTTTTCCGATGTCAAGTATCATTTCCTTAGACCATGAGATCGTGTAACTCCCGGATACCGTAGGAGTGCTTTGGGTGTACCAAACGTCACAACGTAACTGGGTGACTATAAAGGTATACTACGGGTATCCCCGAAAGTATTTGTTGGGTTGACACGGATCGAGACTGGGATTTGTCACTCCGTATGACGGAGAGGTATCTCTGGGCCCACTCGGTAATGCATCATCATAATGAACTCAGTGTGACCAAGTGTTTGGTCACGGGATCATGCATTACGGTACGAGTAAAGTGACTTGCCGGTAACGAGAATGAACGAGGTATTGGGATACCGACGATCGAATCTCGGGCAAGTAACGTACCGATTGACAAAGAGAATTGTATACGGGGTTACTTGAATCCTTGACATCGTGGTTCATTCGATGAGATCATCGTGGAACATGTGGGAGCCAATACGGGTATCCAGATCCTGCTGTTGGTTATTGGCCGGAGAGTTGTCTCGGTCATGTCTACGTGATTCCCGAACCCGTAGGGTCTACACACTTAAGGTTCGGTGACGCTAGGGTTGTAGAGACATTAGTATGCGGTAACCCGAAAGTTGTTCGGAGTACCGGATGAGATCCCAGACGTCACGAGGAGTTCCGGAATGGTCCGGAGGTGAAGAAATGTATATAGGAAGTCCAGTTTCGGCCACCGGGAAAGTTTCGGGGGTCACCGGTTTTGTACCGGGACCACCGAAACGGTCCCGGGGGTCCACCGGGTGGGGCCACCTATCCCGGGGGGGCACGTGGGCTGAAGAGGGAAGAGAACCAGCCCATGGTGGGCTGGTGCGCCCCCCTTGGGCCTCCCCTGCGCCTAGGGTTGGGAACCCTAGGGGTGGGGGGCGCCCCACTTGACTTGGGGGGCAAGTCCCCCCCTAGGCGTCGCCCCCCCTTGAGATGGGATCTCTAGGGGGGCGGTGCACCCCCTAGGCCCCCTATATAAAGAGGGGGAGGGAGGGCAGCCCCACCCTAGTTCCCTGGCGCCTTCCTCTCCTCTCGCTGAGCTTGGCGAAGCCCTGCCGACGTCGCCGCTACTTCCACCACCACACCATCATGCTGCTGGATCTTCCATTCAACCTCTCCTTCCCCCTTGCTGGGATGCAAGGAGGAGGAGACGTCTTCCCCAACCGTATTGTGTGTTGAACCACGGAGGTGTTGTCCGTTCGCACTTAGGATCTTCCGGTGATTTGGATCACGACGAGTACGACTCCCTCAACCCCGTTCTCTTGAACGCTTCCGCTCGCGATCTACAAGGGTATGTAGATGCACTCCTCTCTCTCGTTGCTAGATGACTCCATAGATGATCATTGTGAAGCATAGAAAATTTTATTTTCTAGCAACGTTCCCAACAGTGGCATCATGAGCTAGGTCTATGCGTAGTTTCTATGCACGAGTAGAACACAATCTTGTTGTGGGCGTAGATGTTGTCAATTTCTTGCCACTACTAGTCTTATCTTGTTTCGGCGGCATCGTGGGATGAAGCGGCCCGGACACGACCTTACATGTACGCTTACGTGAGACAGGTTCCACCGACTGACATGCACTAGTTGCATAAGGTGGCTAGCGGGTGTCTGTCTCTCCCACTTTAGTCGGATCGGATTCGATGAAAAAGGTCCTTATGAAGGGTAAATAGAAATTGGCATATCACGTTGTGGATTTTATGTAGGTAAGAAACGTTCTTGCTAGAACCCTACTGCAGCCACGTAAAAACATGCAACAACAATTAGAGGACGTCTAACTTGTTTTTGCGGCATATGCCTTGTGATGTGATATGGCCAAAAGGTTGTGATGAATGATATATATATATATATATATATATATATATATATATGATGTATGAGATCATGTTCTTGTAATAGGAATCACGACTTGCATGTCGATGAGTATGACAACCGGCAGGAGCCATAGGAGTTGTCTTAATTATTGTATGACCTACGTGTCAATGAATAAATGCCATGTAATTACTTTACTTTATTGCTAAACCGTTAGTCATAGTAGTAGAAGTAATAGTTGGCGAACAACTTCATGGAGACACGATGATGGAGATCATGATGATGGAGATCATGGTGTCATGTCGGTGACGAAGATGATCATGGCGCCCCGAAGATGGAGATCAAAGGAGTAATGTGATATTGGCCATATCATGTCACTATTTGATTGCATGTGATGTTTATCATGTTCTTGCATCTTATTTGCTTAGAACGAAGGTAGTAAATAAGATGATCCCTCATAATAATTTCAAGAAAGTGTTCCCCCTAACTATGCGTCATTGCGAAAGTTCGTTGTTTCGAAGCACCATGTGATGATCGGGTGTGATAGATTCTAACGTCCACATACAACGGGTGTAAGATAGATTTACACATGCAAAACACTTAGGTTAACTTGACGAGCCTAGCATGTACACACATGGCCTCGGAACACAAGAGACCGAAAGGTCGAACATGAGTCGTATGGAAGATACAATCAACATGGAGATGTTCACCGATGATGACTAGTCCGTCTCACGTGATGATCGGACATGGCCTAGTTGACTCGGATCATGTATCACTTAGATGACTAGAGGGATGTCTAATCTGAGTGGGAGTTCATTAAATAATTTGATTAGATGAACTTAATTATCATGAACTTAGTCTAAAAACCTTTGCAAAATGTCTTGTAGATCAAATGGCCAACGCTCATGTCAACCTCAACTTCAACGTGTTCGTAGAGAAAACCAAGCTGAAAGATGATGGCAGCAACTATACGGACTGGGTCCGGAACCTGAGGATCATCCTCATAGCTACCAAGAAAGCATATGTCCTAGAAGCACCGCTAGGTGAAGCACCCATCCCAGAGAACCAAGACGTTATGAACGCTTGGCAGTCACGTGCTGATGATTACTCCCTCGTTCAGTGCGGCATGCTTTACAGCTTAGAACCGGGGCTCCAAAAGTGTTTTGAGCAACACGGAGCATATGAGATGTTCGAAGAGCTGAAAATGGTTTTCCAAGCTCATGCCCGGGTCGAGAGATATGAAGGCTCCGACAAGTTCTATAGTTGTAAGATGGAGGGAAATAGTTCTGTCAGTGAGCACATACTCAAAATGTCTGGGTTGCACAACCGCTTGTCCCAGCTGGACATTAACCTCCCGGACGAGGCGGTCATTAACAGAATCCTTCAGTCGCTCCCACCTAGCTACAAGAGCTTTGTGATAAACTACAATATGCTGGGGATGGTGAAAATTATTCCTGAAGTATTTTCAATGCTGAAATCGGCGGAGGTGGAAATCAAAAAGGAGCATCAAGTGTTGATGGTCAATAAAACCACTAGTTTCAAGAAAGGCAAGGGTAACAAGAACTTCAAGAAGGAAGGCAAGGGAGTTGCCGCGCCCGGTAAGCCAGTTGCCGGGAAGAAGCCAAAGAATGGACCCAAGCCTGAGACTGAGTGCTTTTATTGCAAAGGGAAGGGTCACTGGAAGCGGAACTGACCCAAATACTTAGCGGACAAGAAGGCCGGCAACACTAAAGGTATATGTGATATACATGTAATTGATGTGTACCTTACCAGTACTCGTAGTAGCTCTTGGGTATTTGATACCGGTGCGGTTGCTCATATTTGTAACTCAAAACAGGAGCTGCGGAATAAGCGGAGACTGGCGAAGGACGAGGTGATGATGCGCGTCGGGAATGGTTCCAAGGTCGATGTGATTGCCGTCGGCACGCTACCTCTACATTTACCTACGGGATTAGTTTTAAACCTCAATAATTGTTATTTAGTGCCAGCTTTGAGCATGAACATTGTATCTGGATCTCGTTTAATACGAGATGGCTACTCATTTAAATCTGAGAATAATGGTTGTTCTATTTATATGAGAGATATGTTTTATGGTCATGCCCCGCTGGTCAATGGTTTATTCTTAATGAATCTCGAACGTGATGTTACACATATTCATAGTGTGAATACCAAAAGATGTAAGATTGATAATGATAGTCCCACATATTTGTGGCACTACCGCCTTGGTCACATTGGTGTCAAACGCATGAAGAAGCTCCATACAGATGGACTTTTGGAGTCTCTTGTTTCGAATCATTTGACACATGTGAACCATGCCTCATGGGTAAAATGACCAAGATCCCGTTCTCCGGAACAATGGAGCGAGCAACCAACTTATTGGAAATTATACATACTGTTGTGTGCGGTCCAATGAGCGTTGAGGCTCACAGTGGCTATCGTTATGTTCTCACCCTCACTAATGACTTAAGTAGATATGGGTATGTTTACTTGATGAAACACAAGTCTGAGACCTTTGAAAAGTTCAAGGAATTTCAGAATGAGGTAGAGAATCAACGTGACCGAAAAATAAAGTTCTTACGATCAGATCGTGGAGGAGAATATTTAAGTCATGAATTTGGTACGCACTTGAGGAAATGTGGAATCGTTTCACAACTCACGCCGCCTGGAACACCTCAGCGTAACGGTGTGTCCGAGCGTCGTAATCGCACTTTATTGGATATGGTGCGATCTATGATGTCTCTTACCGATTTACCGCTATCATTTTGGGGATACGCTTTAGAGACAGCTACATTCACTTTAAATAGGGCACCGTCTAAATCCGTTGAGACGACACCGTATGAATTATGGTTTGGGAAGAAACCTAAGCTGTCGTTTCTAAAAGTTTGGGCATGCGATGCTTATGTCAAGAAACTTCAACCTGAAAAGCTCGAATCCAAGTCGGAAAAATGCGTCTTCATAGGATACCCTAAGGAAACCATTGGGTATACCTTCTACCTCAGATCCAAAGGCAAGATCTTTGTTGCCAAGAACGGGTCCTTTCTGGAGAAAGAGTTTCTCTCGAAAGAAGTAAGTGGGAGGAAAGTGGAACTTGATGAAGGGTACTACCACTTGAACCGGTAAGTAGCGCAGCTCAGGAAGATGTTCATGTGGTGCCAGCACCGACCGGAGAGGAAGTTAATGATGATGATCAAGGTACTTCGGATCAAGTTGCTACTGAACTTCGTAGGTCCACAAGGACATGTTCCACACCATAGTGGTATGGCAACCCTGTCCTGGAAATCATGTTGTTAGACAACAGTGAACCTTCGAACTATGAAGAAGCGATGGCGGGCCCAGATTCCAACAAATGGCTTGAAGCCATGCAATCCGAGATAGGATCCATGTATGAAAACAAAGTATGGACTTTGACAGACTTGCCCGATGATCGGCGAGCGATAGAGAACAAATGGATCTTTAAGAAGAAGACGGACGCGGATGGTAATGTTACCATCTATAAAGCTCGACTTGTCGCTAAGGGTTATCGGCAAGTTCAAGGGGTTGACTACGATGAGACTTTCTCTCCCATAGCGAAGCTGAAGTCCGTCTGAATCATGTTAGCAATTGTCGCATACTATGATTATGAGATATGGCAAATGGACGTCAAAACGGCATTCCTTAACGGCTATCTTAAGGAAGAACTGTATATGATGCAGCCGGAAGGTTTTGTCGATCCTGAGAATGCTAACAAGGTACGCAAGCTCCAGCGATCCATTTATGGGCTGGTGCAAGCATCTCGAAGTTGGAACATTCGCTTTGATGAGATGATCAAAGCGTTTGGGTTTATGCAGACTCATGGAGAAGCCTGCGTTTACAAGAAAGTGAGTGGGAGCTCTGTAGCATTTCTCATATTATATGTAGATGACATACTTTTGATGGGAAATGATATAGAACTTTTGGACAGCATTAAGGCCTACTTGAATAAGCGTTTTTCAATGAAGGACCTTGGAGAAGCTGCTTACATATTAGGCATCAAGATCTATAGAGACAGATCGCCTCATAGGTCTTTCACAAAGCACATACCTTGATAAGATATTGAAAAAGTTCAATATGGATTAGTCCAAGAAGGGGTTATTGCCTGTGTTGCAAGGTGTGAAATTGAGCTCGGCTCAATGCCCGACCACTGCAGAAGATAGAGAAAAGATGAGTGTCATCCCCTATGCCTCGGCTATAGGGTCTATTATGTATGCCATGCTGTGTACCAGACCTGTTGTAAACCTTGCCGTAAGTTTGGTCGGAAGGTACCAAAGTAATCCCGGCATGGAACACTGGACAGCGGTCAAGAATATCCTGAAGTACCTGAAAAGGACGAAGGATATGTTTCTCGTTTATGGAGGTGACAGAGAGCTCGTCGTAAAGGGTTACGTCGACGCGAGCTTCGACATAGATCCGGATGACTCTAAGTCACAAACCGGATACGCCTATATTTTGAATGGAGGGCAGTAAGCTGGTGCAGTTGCAAGCAGAGCGTCGTGGCGGGATCTACATGTGAAGCGGAGTACATGGCAGCCTTGGAGGCAGCGCATGAAGCAATATGGATGAAGGAGTTCATCACCGACCTAGGAGTCATACCCAATGCGTCGGGGCCGATCACTCTCTTCTGTGACAACACTGGAGCTATTGCCCTTGCTAAGGAGCCCAGGTTTCACAAGAAGACCAGGCACATCAAACGTCGCTTCAACTCCATTCGTGAAAATGTTCAAGATGGAGACATAGATATTTGCAAAGTGCATACGGATCTGAATGCCGTAGATCTGTTGACTAAACCTCTTCCGCGAGCAAAACATGATCAACACCAGAACTCTATGGGTGTTCGATTCATCACAATGTAACTAGATTATTGACTCTAGTGCAAGTGGGAGACTGTTGGAAATATGCCCTATAGGCAATAATAAAATGATTATTATTATATTTCCTTGTTCATGATAATTGTCTATTATTCATGCTATAATTGTGTTATCCGGAAATCGTAATACATGTGTGAATACATAGACCACAACATGTCCCTAGTAAGCCTCTAGTTGACTAGCTCGTTGATCAATAGATAGTCATGGTTTCCTGACTATGGGCATTGGATGTCATTGATAACGGGATCACATCATTAGGAGAATGATGTTATGGACAAGACCCAATCCTAAGCATAGCACAAGATCGTGTAGTTCGTTTGCTAGAGCTTTTCCAATGTCAAGTATCATTCACTTAGACCATGAGATCGTGTAACTCCCGGATACCGTAGGAGTGCTTTGGGTGTACCAAACGTCACAACGTAACTGGGTGACTATAAAGGTATACTACGGGTATCCTTGAAAGTATCTGTTGGGTTGACACGGATCGAGACTGGGATTTGTCACTCCGTATGACGGAGAGGTATCTCTGGGCCCACTCGATAATGCATCATCATAATGAGCTCAATGTGACCAAGTGTTTGGTCACGGGATCATGCATTACGGTACGAGTAAAGTGACTTGCCGGTAACGAGATTGAACGAGGTATTGGGATACCAACGATCGAATCTCGGGCAAGTAACGTACCGATTGACAAAGGGAATTGTATACGGGATTACTTGAATCCTTGACATCATGGTTCATTCGATGAGATCATCGTGGAACATGTGGGAGCCAATATGGGTATCCAGATCCCGCTGTTGGTTATTGGCCGGAGAGCTGTCTCGGTCATGTCTACGTGATTCCCGAACCCGTAGGGTCTACACACCTAAGGTTCGGTGACGCTAGTGTTGTAGAAATATTAGTATGCGGTAACCCGAAAGTTGTTCGGAGTCCCGGATGAGATCCCGGACGTCACGAGGAGTTCCGAAATGGTCTGGAGGTGAAGAATTGTATACAGGAAGTCCAGTTTCGGCCACCGGGAAAGTTTCGGGGGTCACCGGTATTGTACCGAGACCACCGGAAGGGTCCCGGAGGTCCACCGAGTGGGGCCACCTATCCCGGGGGGGCACGTGGGCTGAAGAGGGAAGGGAACCAGCTCCTGGTGGGCTGGTGCGCCCCCCATGGGCCTCCCCTGCGCTTAGGGTTGGAAACCGTACGGGTGGGGGGCCTACTTGACTTGGGGGGCAAGTCCCCCCCCCCTAGGCTGCCGCCCCCCTTGAGATGGGATCTCTAGGGGGCCGGCGCACCCCCTAGGCCCCCTATATAAAGAGGGGGGAGGGAGGGCAGCCGCACCCTAGTCTCTGACGCCACCCTCTCCCCCCATACCACCTCTCCCTCTCGCTGAGCTTGGCGAAGCCCTGCCGAGATCGCCGCTACTTCCAACACCACGCCGTCGTGCTGCTGGATCTCCATCAACCTCTCCTTCCCCCTTGCTGGATCAAGAAGGAGGAGACGTCTTCCCCAACCGTACGTGTGTTGAACGCGGAGGTGCTGTCCGTTCAGCACTAGGATCTTCGGTGATTTGGATCACGACGAGTATGACTCCCTCAACCCCGTTCTCTTGAATGCTTCCGCTCGCGATCTACAAGGGTATGTAGATGCACTCCTCTCTCTCGTTGCTAGATGACTCCATAGATTGATCATGGTAAAGCGTAGAAATTTTTTAATTTCTGCAACGTTCCCCAACACCTCGCAATCTAGAGCTTCGCCTTGGCCCTGAATAACAAGACGTATACTATGTTAACGTTGTAGCTGACCTGCCTTTGCTCACCGGAGCTGGAGGAGGAGGAAGAGGGGCATCAGCCGATTCCTATGAAAGTGGTGGATCCGGAGGAGTACGTGGGGGCTCCGGAGGAGGACGGCATACAGTAGCCGCAGGAGGAGCTGGCGCCGACTGGACATGGAGGACTGATGTCTACTACGCAACCTTCTTTATTGTAGACGTTGTTGGGCCTTCAAGTGCAGAGGTTTGTAGGACAGTAGCAAATTTCCCTCAAGTGGATGACCTAAGGTTTATCAATCCGTGGGAGGTGTAGGATGAAGATGGTATCTCTCAAACAACCCTGCAACCAAATAACAAAGAGTCTCTTGTGTCCCCAACACACCCAATACAATGGTAAATTGTATAGGTGCACTAGTTCAGCGAAAAGATGGTGATACAAGTGCAATATGGATGGTAGATATGAGTATTTGTAATCTGAAAATATAAAAACAGCAAGGTAACTAATGATAAAAGTAAGCGTAAACGGTATTGCAATGCTAGAAAACAAGGCCTAAGATTCATACTTTCACTAGTGCAAGTTCTTTCAACAATAATAACATAACTGGATCATATAACTATCCCTCAACATGCAACAAAGAGTCACTCCAATGTCACTAATAGCAGAGAACAAACGAAGAGATTATTGTAGGGTACGAAACCACCTCAAAGTTATCTTTTCTGATCGATCTATTCAAGAGTCCGTAGTAAAATAACACAAAGCTATTCTTTCCGTTCGATCTATCATAGAGTTTGTACTAGAATAACACCTTAAGACACAAATCAACCAAAACCCTAATGTCATCTAGATACTCCAATGTCAAGTATCCATGGGCATGATTATATGATATGCATCACACAATCTCAGATTCATCTATTCAACCAACACAAAGTACTTCAAAGAGTGTCCCAAAGTTTCTACCGAAGAGTCAAGACGAAAACATGTGCCAACCCCTATGCATAAGTTCACAAGGTCACTGAACCCGCAAGTTGATCACCAAAACATACATCAAGTAGATCACGTGAATATCCCATTGTCACCATAGATAAGCACATGCAATACATACATCAAGTGTTCTCAAATCCTTAAAGACTCAATCCGATAAGATAACTTCAAAGGGAAAACTCAATCCATTACAAGAGAGTAGAGGGGGAGAAACATCATAAGATCCAACTATAATAGCAAAGCTCGCAATACATCAAGATCGTGTCATATCAAGAACACGAGAGAGAGAGAGAGAGATCAAAGACATAGCTACTGGTACATACCCTCAGCCGCGAGGGTGAACTACTCCCTCCTCGGCATGGAGAGCACCGGGATGATGAAGATGGCCACCGGTGATGGATCCCCCCTCCGGCAGGGTGCCGTAATAGGGTCCCGATTGGTTTTTGGTGGCTACAGAGGCTTGCGGCGGCGAAACTCCCGATCTATTGTTCTCCTGGATGTTTTCGGGGTATATGGACATATATAGGCGAAAGAAGTCGGTCAGGGGAGCCACGAGGGGCCCACTGTTGGGGAACGTAGCAGAAATTCAAAATTTTCCTACGAGTCACCAAGATCTATCTATGGAGAGACTAGCAACGAGAGAGAGGGGAGTGCATCTACATACCCTTGTAGATTGCTAAGCGGAAGCGTTCAAGTGAACAGGGTTGATGGAGTCGTACTCGTCGTGATCCAAATAACCGATGATCCTAGCGCCGAACGGATGGCACCTCCGCGTTCAACACACATATGGTTGGGAGAGACATCTCCTCCTTCTTGATCCAGCAAGGGAAGGAGAGGTTGATGGAGATCCAGCAGCACGACGGCGTGGTGGTGGAAGTAGCGGGATCCCGGCAGGGCTTCGCCAAGCATAAGCGGGGAGGAAGAGGTGTCACGGGAGAGAGGGAGGCGCCAGGGACTCAGGTGCGGCTGCCCTCCCTCCCCTCCACTATATATAGGGTCCTAGGGGGGCGCTGGCCCCTTGTAGATCCCATCTAGGGAGGGGGGCGGCGGCCCTAGGGGTGGCTTGGCCTCCAAGACAGGTGGAGGCGC
This sequence comes from Triticum aestivum, assembly GCF_018294505.1. Lineage (NCBI taxonomy): Eukaryota > Viridiplantae > Streptophyta > Magnoliopsida > Poales > Poaceae > Triticum > Triticum aestivum. The sequence continues at coordinate 695,569,927 of NC_057807.1, read as the reverse complement.
CCCCACCCCTTAGGGTTTCTAACCCTAGGCGCATGGGAGGCCCAAGGGGGGCGCACCAGCCCACCAGGGGCTGGTTCCCACGCCCCCTCAGCCTATGGGGCCCTCCGGGATAGGTGGTCCCACCCGGTGGACTCCCGGGACCCCTTCGGTGGTCCCGGTACAATACAGATGACCCCCGAAACTTTCCTGGTGGCCGAAACTGGACTTCCTATATATAAATCTTTACCTCCGAAACTCCTCGTGACGTCCAGGATCTCATCCGGGACTCCGAACAACATTCGGGTTACCGCATACTATTATCTCCACAACCCTAGTGTCACCGAACCTTAAGTGTGTAGAATCTACGGGTTCAGGAACCATGCAGACATGACCGAGACAACTCTCCGGCCAATAACCAACAGCGGGATCTGGATACCCATGTTGGCTCCCACATGTTCCACGATGATCTCATCGGATGAACCACGATGTCAAGGACTCAATCAATCCCGCATACAATTCCCTTTGTCTAGCGGTATTGTACTTGCCCGAGTTTCGATCGTCGGTATGCTGATACCTTATTCAATCTCGTTACCGGCAAGTCTCTTTACTCGTTCCGTGACACATCATACCGTGATCAACCCCTTGGTCACATTGTGCACATTATGATGATGTCCTACCGAGTGGGCCCAGAGATACCTCTCCGTCAACCGGAGTGACAAATCCCAGTCTCGATTCGTGCCAACCCAACAGACACTTTCGGAGATACCCGTAGTGCACCTTTATAGCCACCCAGTTACGTTGTGACGTTTGGTACACCCAAAGCATTCCTACGGTATCCGGGAGTTGCACAATCTCATGGTCTAAGGAAATGATACTTGACATTAGAAAAGCTTTAGCATACGAACTACACGATCTTTGTGCTAGGCTTAGGATTGGGTCTTGTCCATCACATCATTCTCCTAATGATGTGATCCCGTTATCAACGACATCCAATGTCCATGGTCAGGAAACCGTAACCATCTATTGATCAACGAGCTAGTCAACTAGAGGCTTACTAGGGACATGGTGTTGTCTATGTACCCACACATGTATCTGAGTTTCCTATCAATACAATTATAGCATGGATAATAAACGATTATCATGAACAAGGAAATATAATAATAATAACTAATTTATTATTGCCTCTAGGGCATATTTCCAACAGTCTCCCACTTGCACTAGAGTCAATAATCTAGTTCACATCGCCATGTGATTAACACTGATAGGTCACATCGCCATGTGACCAACATCCAAAGAGTTTACTAGTGTCACTAAACTAGTTCACATCACCATGTGATTAAGACTCAATGAGTTCTGGGGTTTGATCATGTTTTGCTTGTGAGAGAGGTTTTAGTCAACGGGTCTGCAACATTCAGATCCGTATGTATTTCGCAAATCTCTAGGTCATATTGTAAATGCTGCTTCCACGCTCCACTTGGAGCTATTCCAAATGGTTGCTCCACTATACGTATCCGGTTTGCTACTCAGAGTCATTCGGATAGGTGTTAAAGCTTGCATCGACGTAACCCTTTACGCCGAACTCTTTATCACCTCCATAATCGAGAAACATGTCCTTATTTACTCCAAGGACAATTTTGACCGCTGTCCAATGATCCATTCCTGGATCATTCTTGTACCCCTTGACTGACTCATGGCAAGGCACACTTCCGGTGCGGTACACAGCATAGCATACTATAGAGCCTACGTCTGAAGCATAGGGGACGACCTTCGTCCTTTCTCTCTCTTCTGCCGTGGTCGAGCTTTAACTCTTAACTTCATACCTTACAACTCAGGCAAGAACTCCTTCTTTGACTGATCCATCTTGAACACCTTCAAGATCATGTCAAGGTATGTGCTCATTTGAAAGTACCATTTAGCGTTTTTGATCTATCCTCATAGATCTTGATGCTCAATGTTCAAGCAGCTTAATCCAGGTTTTCTATTGAAAAACACTTTTCAAATAACCCTATATGCTTTCCAGAAATTCTACATCATTTCGGATCAACAATATGTCAACAACATATACTCATCAGAAATGCTATAGTGCTCCCACTCACTTCTTTGGAAATACAAGTTTCCCATAAACTTTGTATAAACCCAAAATCTTTGATCATCTCATCAAAGCGTACATTACAACTCCGAGATGCTTACTCCAGTCCTTAGAAGGATTGCTGGAGCTTTGCATACTTGTTAGCGTCTTTCAGGATTGTCAAAACCTTCTGGTTGTATCACATACAACCTTTCCTCAAGATATCGTCGAGGAAACAATGTTTTGACATCCTATCTGCAAGATTTCATAAATCATGCAGTAATTGCTAATATAATTCCAACAGACTCTTAGCATCGCTACGAGTGAGAAAGTCTCATCGTAGTCAACTCCTTGAACTTGTCGAAAAACATCTTAATGACAAGTCGAGCTTTCTTAATGGTAATACTTACCATCATTGTCTGTCTTCCTTTTAAAATCCATCTGTACCCAACAGCCTTATGACCATCAAGTAATTCTTCCAAAGTCCACACTTTGTTCTCATACATGGATCCTCTCTCGGATTTTATGGCCTCGAGCCATTCGTCGGAATCCGGGCCCACCATCGCTTCTCCATAGCTCGTAGGTTCATTGTTGTCTAGCAACATGACCTCTAAGACAGGATTGCGTACCACTCTGAAGTAGTACGCGTCCTTGTCGACCTACGAGGTTCGGTAGTGACTTGATCTGAAGCATCATGATCACTATCATCAGCTTCCACTTCAATTGGTGTAGGTTCCACATGAACAACTTCTTGTGCCCTGCTACACACTGGTTGAAGTGATGGTTCAATAACCTCATCAAGTCTCCACCATCCTCCCACTCAATTCTTTCAAGAGAAACTTTTCCTCGAGAAAGGACCCGTTTCTAGAAACAATTACTTTTGCTTCCGGATCTGAGATAGGAGGTATACCCAACTTTTTTTGGGTGTCCTATGAAGATGCATTTTATCCGCTTTGGGTTCGAGCTTATCAATCTGAAACTTTTTCACATAAGCGTCGCAGCCCCAAACTTTTAAGAAACGACAACTTAGGTTTCTCCAAACCATAGTTCAAACGGTGTCGTCTCAATGGAATTACGTGGTGCCCTATTAAAGTGAGTGCGGTTGTCTCTAATGCCTAACCCATGAACGATAGTGGTAATTCGATAAGAGACATCATGGTACGCACCATATCCAATAGGGTGCAACTATGATGTTCGGACACACCATCACACTATGGTGCTCCCGGCGGTATTAATTGTGAAACAATTTCCACAATGTCTTAATTGCGTGCCAAAGCTCGTAACTCAGATACTCATCTCTATGATCATATCATAGACATTTTATCCTCTTGTCACAATGATCTTCAACTTCACTCTGAAATTACTTGAACCATTCAATAATTCAGACTTGTGTTTCATCAAGTAAATATACTCAACATCTACTCGAATCATCTGTGAAGTAAGAACATAACGATATTCACTGCATGCCTCAGCACTCATTGGACTGCACACATCAAAATGTATTACTTCCAACAAGTTGCTTTCTTGTTCCATCTTACTGAAAAACGAGGCTTTTCAGTCATCTTGCCCATGTGGTATGATTTGCATGTCTCAAGTGATTCAAAATCAAGTGAGTCCAAACGATCCATCTGCATGGAGTTTCTTCATGCGTATACACCAATAGACATGGTTCGCATGTCTCAAACTTTTCAAAAATGAGTGAGTCCAAAGATCCATCAACATGGAGCTTCTTCATGCGTTTTATACCAATATGACTTACATGGCAGTGCCACAAGTAAGTGGTACTATCATTACTATCTTATATCTTTTGGCATGAAAATGTGTATCACTACGATCGAGATTCAATAAACCATTCTTTTAGGTGCAAGACCATTGAAGGTATTATTCAAAAAATTAGAGTAACTATTATTCTCTTAAATGAATAACCGTATTGCGATAGACATAATCCAATCATGTCTATGCTCAACGCAAACACCAAATCTCGATGGTAGAGGGAGCGTGCGATGCTTGATCACATCAACCTTGGAAACACTTCCAACACATATCGTCAGCTCACCTTTAGCTAGTCTCCGTTTATTTTGTAGCTTTTATTTTGAGTTACTAACACTTAGCAACCGAACCGGTATCTAATACCCTGGTGCTACTAGGAGTACTAGTAAAGTACACATTAACATAATGTATATCCAATATACTTCTATCGACCTTGCCATCCTTCTCATCTACCAAGTATCTAGGGTAATCCTGCTCCAGTGGCTGTTTCCCTTATTACAGAAGCACTTGGTCTTGGGTTTGGGTTCAACCTTGGGTTTCTTCACTAGAGCAGCAGGATTTGCCGTTTCATGAAGTATCCCTTCTTGCCCTTGCCCTTCTTAAAACTAGTGGTTTCACTAACCATCAACAATTGATGCTCCTTCTTGATTTCTACTTTCGCGGTGTCAAACATTGTGAATATCTCAAGGATCATCATATCTATCCCTGATATGTTATAGTTCATCATGAAGCTCTAGTAGCTTGGTGGCAATGTCTTTGGAGAAACATCACTATCTCATCTGGAAGATTAACTCCCACTCGATTCAAGTGATTGTTGTACCCAGACAATCTGAGTACAAGCTCAATGATTGAGATCTTCTCCCTGAGTTCGTAGGCTAGAAAACTCGTCGGAGGTCTCATACCTCTTGACGTGGGCACGAGCCTGAAATCCCAATTTCAGCTCTTGGAACATCTCATATGTTCTGCGACATTTCAAAAATGTCTTCGGTGCCTCAATTCTAAACCATTTAACATTACCGAACTATCATGTAGTCATCAAAACGTGTATGTCAGATGTTCGCAACATCCACAGACCACGTTCGAGGTCCAGCACACCGAGCGGTGCATTAAGGACATAAGCCTTCTACTGTCCGCATAATTGCTACTGTCAACTTTCAACTATATTTTCTCTAGGAACATATCTAAAACAGTAGAACTAAAGTGCGAGCTATGACATAATTTGCAAAGGGCTTTTGACTATGTTCAGGATAATTAAGTTCATCTAATGAACTCCCACTCAGATAGACATCCCTCCAGTCATCTAAGTGATTACATGATCCGAGTCAACTAGGCCGTGTCCGATCATCACGTGAGACGGACTAGTCATCATCGGTGAACATCTTCATGTTGATCGTATCTACTATACGACTCATGCTCGACCTTTCGGTCTCTTGTGTTCCGAGGCCATGTCTGTACATGCTAGGCTCGTCAAGTTAACCTAAGTGTTTCGCGTGTGTAAATCTGGCTTACACCCGTTGTATGTGAACGTTAGAATCTATCACACCCGATCATCAGGTGGTGCTTCCAAACGATGAACTTTCGCAATGGTGCACAGTTAGGGGGAACACTTTCTTGAAATTTTAATGAGGGATCATCTTATTTACTACCGTCGTTCTAAGCAAATAAGATGCATAAACATGATAAACATCACATGCAATCAAAAAGTGACATGATATGGCCAATATCATTTTGCTCCTTTTGATCTCCATCTTCGGGGCTCCACGATCATCATCGTCACCGGCATGACACCATGATCTCCATCATCGTGTCTTCATGAAGTTGTCTCGCCAACTATTACTTCTACTACTATGGCTACCGGTTAGCAATAAAGTAAAGTAATTACATGGCGTTGTTCAATGACACGCAGGTCATACAATAAATTAAGACAACTCCTATGGCTCCTGCCGGTTGTCATACTCATCGACATGCAAGTCGTGATTCCTATTACAAGAACATGATCAATCTCATACATCACATATCATTCATCACATTCTTTTTGGCCATATCACATCACATAGCATACCCTGCAAAAACAAGTTAGACGTCCTCTAATTGTTGTTTGCATGTTTTACGTGGCTGCTATGGGTTTCTAGCAAGAACGTTTCTTACCTACGCAAAACCACAACGTGATATGCCAATTGCTATTTACCCTTCATAAGGACCCTTTTCATCGAATCCGATCCGACTAAAGTGGGAGAGACTGGCACCCGCTAGCCACCTTATGCAACAAGTGCATGTCAGTCGGTGGAACCTGTCTCACGTAAGTGTACGTGTAAGGTCGGTCCGGGCCGCTTCATCCCACAATACCGTCGAAACAAGATTGGACTAGTAACGGTAAGCATATTGAACAAAATCAACGCCCACAACTACTTTGTGTTCTACTCGTGCAAAGAATCTACGCAATAGACCTAGCTCATGATGCCACTGTTGGGGAACGTAGCAGAAATTCAAAATTTTCCTACGAGTCACCAAGATCTATCTATGGAGAGACTAGCAACGAGAGAGAGGGGAGTGCATCTACATACCCTTGTAGATCGCTAAGCGGAAGCGTTCAAGTGAACGGGGTTGATGGAGTCGTACTCGTCGTGATCCAAATCACCGATGATCCTAGCGCCGAACGGACGGCACCTCCGCGTTCAACACACATACGGTTGGGAGAGACATCTCCTCCTTCTTGATCCAGCAAGGGGAGGAGAGGTTGATGGAGATCCAGCAGCACGACGGCGTGGTGGTGGAAGTAGTGGGATCCCGGCAGGGCTTCGCCAAGCGCAAGCGGGGAGGAAGAGGTGTCACGGGAGGGAGGGAGGCGCCAGGGACTCAGGTGCGGCTGCCCTCCCTCCCCTCCACTATATATAGGGGCCTAGGGGGGCGCCGGCCCCTTGTAGATCCCATCTAGGGAGGGGGGCGGCGGCCCTAGGGGTGGCTTGGCCTCCAAGACAGGTGGAGGCGCCCCCACCCCTTAGGGTTTCTAACCCTAGGCGCATGGGAGGCCCAAGGGGGGCGCACCAGCCCACCAGGGGCTGGTTCCCACGCCCCCTCAGCCTATGGGGCCCTCCGGGATAGGTGGCCCCACCCGGTGGACCCCCGGGACCCTTCCGGTGGTCCCGGTACAATACCGATGACCCCCGAAACTTTCCCGGTGGCCGAAACTGGACTTCCTATATATAAATCTTTACCTCCGGACCACTCCGGAACTCCTCGTGACGTCCGGGATCTCATCCGGGACTCCGAACAACATTCGGGTTACCGCATACTATTATCTCTACAACCCTAGTGTCACCGAACCTTAAGTGTGTAGACCCTACGGGTTCGGGAACCATGCAGACATGACCGAGACAACTCTCCGGCCAATAACCAACAGTGGGATCTAGATACCCATGTTGGCTCCCACATGTTCCACGATGATCTCATCGGATGAACCACGATGTCAAGGACTCAATCAATCCCGTATACAATTCCCTTTGTCTAGCGGTATTGTACTTGCCCGAGATTCGATCGTCGGTATGCCGATACCTTGTTCAATCTCGTTACCAGCAAGTCTCTTTACTCGTTCCATAACACATCATCCCTTGATCAACCCCTTGATCACATTGTGCACATTATGATGATGTCCTATCGAGTGGGCCCAGAGATACCTCTCTGTCAACCGGAGTGACAAATCCCAGTCTCGATTCGTGCCAACCCAACAGACACTTTCGGAGATACCCGTAGTGCACCTTTATAGCCACCCAGTTACGTTGTGACGTTTGGTACACCCAAAGCATTCCTACGGTATCCGGGAGTTGCACAATCTCATGGTCTAAGGAAATGATACTTGACATTAGAAAAGCTTTAGCATACGAACTACACGATCTTTGTGCTAGGCTTGGGATTGGGTCTTGTCCATCACATCATTCTCCTAATGATGTGATCCCGTTATCAACGACATCCAATGTCCATGGTCAGGAAACCGTAACCATCTATTGATCAACGAGCTAGTCAATTAGAGGCTTACTAGGGACATGGTGTTGTCTATGTACCCACACATGTATCTGAGTTTCCTATCAATACAATTATAGCATGGATAATAAACGATTATCATGAACAAGGAAATATAATAATGATAACTAATTTATTATTGCCTCTAGGGCATATTTCCAACACCCACAAGGGTGGGGGCGCGCCCAAGGGGTAGGGCGTGCCCTGGACCCTCGTGGCTTCCTCGAAGCTTCCCTAACATCTACTCCAAGTCTCCTGGATTGCTTCCGTTCCAAAAATAACTCTCCCGAAGGTTTCATTCCGTTTGGACTCCGCTTGATATTCCTTTTCTGCGAGACACTGAAATAGGCAAAAAAAATAATGATATGGGTTGGGCCTTCGGTTAATAGGTTAGTCCCAAAAATAATATAAAAGTGTATAGTAAAGCCCATTAAACATCCAAAATAGGTAATATAATAGCATGAAACAATCAAAAATTATAGATACGTTGGAGAAGTATCAAGCATCCCCAAGCTTAATTCCTGCTCGTCCTCGAGTAGGTAAATGATAAAAACAGAATTTTTGATGTGGAATGCTACCTATCATATTTCTCAGTGTAATTTTCTTTATTGTGGCATGAATGTTCAGATCCAAATGATTCAAAATAAAAGTTCATAATGACATAAACATAGTAATACTTCAAGCATACTAACAAGTAATCATGTCTTATCAAAATAACATAGCCAAAGAAAGCTCATCCCTACAAAATCATATAGTTAGGCTATGCTTCATTTTCGTCACACAAAATACTCCCATCATGCACAATCCCGGTTTCAGCCAAGCAATTGGTTCATACTTTTTAATGCGCTTTAGCTTTTTTTAACTCTCACGCAATACATGAGCGTAAGCCATGGATATAGCACTATGGGTGGAATAGAATATGATGATGGAGGTTGTGTGGAGAAGACAAAAAAAAGGAGAAAGTCTCACATTGACTAGGCGTATCAATGGGCTATGGAGATGCCCATTAATAGATATCAATGTGAGTGAGTAGGGATTGCCATGCAAAGGATGCACTAGAGCTATAAATGTATGAAAGCTCAACAAAAGAAACTAAGTGGGTGTGCATCCAACTCGCTTGCTCACGAAGACCTAGGGCATTTTGAGGAAGCCCATCATTGGAATATACAAGCCAAGTTCTATAATGAAAAATTCCCACTAGTATATGAAAGTGACAACATAGGAGACTCTCTATCATGAAGATCATGGTGCTACTTTGAAGCACAAGTGTGGAAAAGGGATATTAACATTGTCCCTTCTCTCTTTTTCTATCATTTTTTTTATTATTTTGGTGGGCTTCTTTGGCCTTTTTGTTATTTGGGCTTCTTTGGCCTCTTTTATTTTTTTTGTAAAGTCCGAAGTCTCATCCCGACTTGTGGGGGAATCATAGTCTCCATCATCCTTTCCTCACTTGGGACAATGCTCTAATAATGAAGATCATCACACTTCTATTGATTTACAACTCAACACTTAGAACAAAATATGACTCTATGTGAATGCCTCCGGTGGTGTACCGGGATATGCAATGAATCAAGAATGACATGTATGAAAGAATTATGAAGGTGGCTTTGCCACAAATACGATGTCAACTACATGATCATGCAAAAGCAATATGACAATGATGGAGCGTGTCATAATAAACGGAACGGTGGAAAGTTGCATGGCAATATATCTCGGAATGGCTATGGAAATGCCATAATAGGTACATATGGTGGCTGTTTTGAGGAAGATATAAGGAGGTTTATGTGTGATAGAGTGTATCTTATCACGGGGTTTGGATGCACCGGCGAAGTTTGCACCAACTCTCAAGGTGAGAAAGTGAAATGCATGGTACCGTAGAGGCTAGCAAATTGCGGAAAGGTAAGAGTGCGTATAATCCATGGACTCACATTAGTCATAAAGAACTCATATACTTATTGCAAAAGTTTATTAGCCCTCGAAGCAAAGTACTACTATGCATGCTCCTAGGGGAAGGGTTGGTAGGAGTTAACCATCGCGCGATCCCGGCCTCCACTCATAAGGAAGGCAATCAAAGAACACGTCATGCTTCAAATTTGTCACACAACGTTCACTATACGTGCATGCTACGGGACTTGCCAGGAGGGTGGGTACTTATTTTGGAGGAGGGTATTCATTTTGCCCAAATCATCATTATTTTGCAAAAAACGCCTATTTTATACAAAATTTCAATGGTTTGTCAAAATCTTGGGTATTCAACCGAATACCCAAGAAGACCCCTGGCGCCGCCCCTGTTGCCAACTTTAACACAAGCATTTCTCAGTTTCATAATTACCCAACTAACATGACTCTAACATTACCACCTTTATATCTCAAAACAATTATCAAGTATCAAATTTATCATAGTATTCAATGCACTTTATATGATAGTTTTTATTATACCCAACTTGGATGCCCATCATATTAGGATCAATTTTATAACCAAAGAAAATTACCATGCTGTTCTAAAAGACTCTCAAAATAATATAAGTGAAGCATGGGAGATCAATAATTTCTACAAATAAAACCACCACCGTGCTCTAAAAAGGTATAAGTGAAGCACTAGCTAGCGCAAATGACAAGCTACTCCAAAAGATATAAGTGAAGCACATAGAGTATTCTAATAATTGTGCAACTATGTGAAGATTCTCTAACATTTAAGAATTTCAGATCTTGGGATTTTATTCAAACAGCAAGCAAAACAAAATAAAACAAAATGATATTTCAAGGATAGCACACATCATGTGAAGATGCAAAAACTTAGGTTCAACCGATACTAACCGATAATTGTTGAAGAAGAAAGGTGGGATGCCTACCGGGGCATCCCCAAGCTTGGATGCTTGAGACTTCTTGAAATATTATCTTGAGGTGCCTTGGGCATCCCCAAGCTTGAGCTTTTGTGTCTCCTTAATTCCTTTCATATCAGGGTTTCCTAAATCTTGAAAGCTTCATCCACACCAAACTCAACAAGAACTCATCAGATAAGTTAGTATAAAACAATGCAATAACCTTATCATTTTCTACTGTAGCAAATCAATAAATTATTATTCAACATTGCATACTAAATGTCTCTGCATATTTAATCCTCAAATAGAATCATTAAACAAGCAACATAACAGCAATCTGCCAAAACAGTACAGTTTGTAAAGAATGCAAGATTCATCATACTTCCCTAACTCCAAAAACTATGAGAAAAATACTACACTGTAGAAGATTTATCAGATCTCAATATGCAAAAAGTTTCAATATTATATCATTCTCTGACTTTTCTAGGGAATTTTTGCAACAACGGTAAACTTTCCATTTTGAAACAACAACATGTATACATGCAAAATAAGCATGGTAAAGGCTATCCTTGACATTTTTATTGAAAATATAGATGCAAAACATTATTCTATATAACAGCAAGAAAATACTAACAAAAGAAAATGATGCTCCAAGCAAAACACATATCATGTGGTGAATAAAAATATAGCTCCAAGTAGAGTTACCGATGAATGAAGACGAAAGAGGGGATGCCTTCCGAGGCATCCCCAAGCTTGGGCTCTTGGTTGTCCTTGAATATTACCTTGTGGTGCCTTGGGCATCCCCAAGCTTAGGCTCTTTTCACTCCTTATTCCATAGTCCATCGAATCTTTACCCAAAACTTGAAAACTTCACAACACAAAACTCGAAAGCTCCGTTAGTATAAGAAAATAAAACCAGCACTTAGGTACTGTTGTGAACTCATTCTAAATTCATATTGGTGTTAAACCTACTGTATTCCAACTTCTCTATGGTTCATACCATCCGATACTACTCATAGATTCATCAAAATAAGCAAACAACACATAGAAAACAGAATATGTCAAAAACATAACAGTCTGTAGTAATCTGTATCAAACGAATACTTCTGTAACTCCAAAAATTCTGAAATAAATTGATGGATCAGAGGAATTTTTCTATTAATCATCTGCAAAAAGAATCAACCTAAAAGTACTCTTCAGTAAAAAATGGCAGCTAATCTCGTGAGCGCTAAAGTTTCTGTTTATTACAGCAAGATCATAAAGACTTCACCCAAGTCTTCCCAAAGGTTCTACTTGGCAGAAACACTAATTAAAACATAAAACCACATCTAACCAGAGGCTAGATGAATTATTTATTACTAAAAAGGATCAAAAGCAAAGGACAGAAATAAAATTGGGTTGGCTTCCAACAAGCGATATCGTTTAACGCCCCTAGCTAGGCGTGATGATTTCAATGATGTCACATAGAAGATAAGAATTGAAACATAAAGAGAGCATCATGAAGAATATGACTAGCACATTTAATTCTAACCCACTTCCTATGCATAGGGATTTTGTGAGCAAACAACTTATGTGAACAATAATCATCTAGCATAGGAAGGCAAAACAAGCATAACTTCAAGATTTTCAACACATAGAGAGGAAACTTGATATTATTTCAATATGTAGAAGCATATGATCCTCTCTCATAATAATTTCAGTAGCATCATGAATGAATTCAACAATATAACCGTCACATAAAGCATTCTTTTCATGATATACTTGCATAGAAATTTTACTACTCTCCACATAAGCAAATTTATTCTCATGAATAGTAGTGGGAGCAAACTCAACAAAATAAATATCATGTGAAGCATAATCCAATGGAAAATTAAAATCATGATGACAAGTTTCACGATTATGTTTATTCTTTATGGCATATGTATCATCACAATAATCATCATAAATAGGAGGCATGCTTTCATCATAATATATTTGCTCATTAAAACTTGGGGGACTAAACATATCATCTTCATCAAACATAGCATCCCCAAGCTTGTGGCTTTGCATATCATTAGCATCATGGATATTCATAGAATTCATACTAACAACATTGCAATCATGCTCATAATTCAAATATTTAGTGCCAAACATTTTAATCCGTTCTTCCTCTAGCACTTGAGCACAATTTTCCTTACCATCATTCTCACAAAAGATATTAAAAAGATGAAGCGTATGAGATAAACTCAATTCCTTTTTTATAGTTTTATTTTATAGATTAAACTAGTGACAAAACAAGAAACTAAAAGATTCGATTGCAAGATCTAAAGATATACATTCAAGCACTCACCTCCCCGGCAACGGCGCCAGAAAAGAGTCTGATGTCTACTACGCAATCTTCTTCTTGTAGACGTTGTTGGGCCCCCAAGTGCAGAGGTTTGTAGGACAGTAGCAAATTTCCCTCAAGTGGATGACCTAAGGTTTATCAATCCGTGGGAGGCGTAGGATGAAGATGGTCTCTCTCAAACAACCATGCAACCAAATTACAAAGAGTCTCTTGTGTCCCCAACACACCTAATACAATGGTAAATTGTATAGGTGCACTAGTTCGGCGAAGAGATGGTGATACAAGTGCAATATGGATGGTACATATGAGTATTTGTAATCTGAAAATATAAAAACAGCAAGGTAACTAATGATAAAAGTGAGTGTAAACGGTATTGCAATAGTAGGAAACAAGGCCTAAGGTTCATACTTTCACTAGTGCAAGTTCTCTCAACAATAATAACATAAACTGGATCATATAACTATCCCTCAACATGCAACAAAGAGTCACTCCTAAAGTCACTAATAGCGGAGAACAAACGAAGAGATTATTGTAGGGTACTAAACCACCTCAAAGTTATCCTTTCTGATTGATCTATTCAAGAGTCCGTAGTAAAATAACACGAAGCTATTCTTTCCGTTCGATCTATCATAGAGTTCGTACTAGAATAACACCTTAAACACAAATCAACCAAAACCCTAATGTCACCTAGATACTCCAATGTCACCTCAAGTGTCCGTGGGCATGATTATACGATATGCATCACACAATCTCAGATTCATCTATTCAACCAACACAAAGTACTTCAAAGAGTGTCCCAAAGTTTCTATCGGAGAGTCAAGACGAAAACGTGTGCCAACCCCTAAGCATAAGTGCACAAGGTCACTGAACCCGCAAGTTGATCACCAAAACATACATCAAGTAGATCACGTGATTATCCCATTGTCACCACAGATAAGCACATGCAAGACATACATCAAGTGTTTTCAAATCCTTAAAGACTCAATCCAATAAGATAACTTCAAAGGGAAAACTCAATCCATTACAAGAGAGTAGAGGGGGAGAAACATCATAAGATCCAACTATAATAGCAAAGCTCGCGATACATCAAGATCGTGCCTTATCAAGAACACGAGAGAGAAAGAGATCAAACACATAGCTACTGGTACATACCCTCAGCCCCGAGGGTGAAATACTCCCTCCTCGTCATGGAGAGCGCTAGGATGATGAAGATGGCCACCGGTGATGGATCCCCCCCTCTGGCAGGGTGCCGGAACAGGGTCCCGATTGGTTTTTGGTGGCTACAGAGGTTTGCGGCGGAACTCCCGATCTATTGTGCTCCTAGATGTTTTCGAGGTATATGGACATATATAGGCGAAAGAAGTCGGGCAGGGGAGCCACGAGGATCCCACGAGGGTGGGGGCGCACCCAGGGGGTAGGGTGCGCCCTAGACCCTCGTGGCTTCCTCGAAGCTTCCCTGACGTCTACTCCAAGTCTCCCGGATTGCTTCCGTTCCAAAAATAACTCTCCCGAAGGTTTTATTCCGTTTGGACTCTGTTTGATATTCCTTTTCTGCAAAACACTAAAATAGGCAAAAAACAGCAATATGGGATGGGCCTCCGGTTAATAGGTTAGTCCCAAAGAATAATATAAAAGTGTATAATAAAGTCCATTAAACATCCAAAACAAGTAATATAATAGTATGAAACAATCAAAAATTATAGATACGTTGGAGACATATCAAGGACGCCATGGCGGAGTTCGTGGGTGCCCGAGCAGCAGAGATAGCGTGGCAACAGGCAATTCTGGAGTCCATCCAGGATGAGGCCTATGTCGAGGCATACCGACAGTTCATTCGAGAGGAACGGGCGGCGACCGACACGCTTTTCGCCGAACTTGACGCGGAGGTGGAGGCCGAAGCAGAGGAGCCGCAGAAGCCGGAGTTGCGGCTGTTGCACATGTACCCGAAGCCAGACACATATAACTTTTTCCAAATGCTTTATTATCATTTTTCAAATATCTATTCAATATTTTATTCAAAATGCATGATTAGCATTTTTATATACATGGTAAAAAAATCATTTTTAGTACACGATCAACATTTTTCTAAATGCTTCATCAATATTTTTAAATACGTGTTGAACATTTCAAAAAAAAATCTTGAGTGTTTTTTGTAATATATATTTAGAATATTTTAAATTATAAACAAAAATATAAAAATAAACCAAAAATAAAAAAGGCTTCGGCCTGCGGGGCGCATGGGTTGCCCATCTCGCTCGCCCCTTCAGCGAGTCGGAAGATCGACTCGCTGAAGATGAGTTCTCCTATTCAGTGCGTAGGTCACGCGTGAGCGGGAAGTGTATGCACGCACCATGCTCCCCCGTGCGAACAAGTGGGTCGACCCATATTTGCTCCTTTTCGGTTTTAGGAAAACATTCAATTTTTGTTTATCGCAACCAAAATTTGGTCATCGTATTTTAAAAATGTTCATGGAACTTTTATAATATGTTCAACATATTCAAAAAAGTAAAATTCAAATTTGTTCATCGAACTAAAAAAATCATCTATCCAAAAATGTTCATAATTTTTTTTAAAAATGTTCATTACATTCAAGAAATGTCTATTGAATTTTAGTAGTGTTCTCAATTTCAAAATTTGTTCATCAGATTAAGAAAATGTTCATTGATTTAAAATGTGTCCATCAATGTGCAGATTTTTGAAATCAACTTTTGAGTCGGTGAACATTTTTCGAATCAATGAATGTTTTTGTGAAATTATTGAATATTTTTGGAATTCGCGAATTATTTTTCAATACGCGGACATTTATTTTTCAAAATCATGTTCATTCTTTAAACTATGAACATCTTTTTTTTCTGGAACATATTTCGAAAATTCCCTTTTTTTTCTGGAACATATTTTCTGGAATTGTTTTAAAGAAGGAAAAAACAAAAAGCTAAAAAATGAAATAGAAAAACTGGGGCATACGGCCCCGCTCATGGGCCGGTACAATAGGGGCGTGCGGGAGGAGAGGTGGTGCGCTGGCATGTTTGCCACCGCCTCACGCACCAAATAGGAACTCCCGAAGGCGAGATATAGGGGTGTCCTTTTTCCCTTCTCGCCAGCAAGCAACTAACAAAGTACTCCTTTGGGTGGCCCACAAGGGTAACCTGGGGTGGGCTGAGAGCGCGCCAAGTGGCACACTCTCAGCCGCCGTCACGTGTCGCTCTCTGAGCGCTACCTTCGAATTTTATTTATTTATTATTTTTTCGCACACGTTTTCTGCTTTTTAGATGATTTTTTGGTTCTTTCTGCTTTTCGGGTTCCCTCCAGTATTTCTTAGTTTTGGACCAAAAAATTATGAGAAAAAACATGTTTTCTTTTTTTTTCCTTTCATGATAGGCACATTCGTGCCTCTTGAAAACGGAAACGATATCGCGAAGAACACGGATTTGCTTTCACGAGAGGCATAGTCATGCGTCTTGAAAACTAGGGAAAACGACCTTGAGAGGCACAATCATGCCTCTTGAAATCGGAAAAAATATCTCCTTTTTTGTTACGCGAGAGGTATGAATTTTCTTCCGCGAGAGACATAGTAGTGCCTCTCGAAATGAAAAAAAATGTTTTTATCTTTTTCCATTCTATGAGAGGCACATATTTAGTTCTTGTGGAAGCACGGATTTATTTCCGCGAGAGGCATAGTCGTACCTCTTTCTTAAAGAAAAGAAACATGCTTTCGGTTCGGGTTTTTTTGTCTGGTTTTTCGTCCGTTTTTCTTTGTAAATTTTTTTTCTCGTCAAAATCTATCAACATGAAATCTAGTTTTAAAGATCTCGGCGCGAGGAATCCAACAATGAAAACGGTCCGAGATTTGGATGCATGTCACTTTTCAAAACCTACCTAAGAAGGTGGAAGTGACATTTCCATTTTATTTTAATTTTTTAGAATCCGAGTGATCTTTACAAAAGTGCTCGGCTTCTTTTTTTTTGAGAAATCTCGCCTGCTTTATTTATTCAGAAGCAATTGTCATAGGTACAATATTTGGGTCATGGGGATTGCCCAACCAAACATGTCTACCTATATATAGGTTACAAGCAAACTTGGCGAGATTGTGAGCTTCAAAATTGAAGTTCCTACGCTCGAAAACAAAAGAGCAGGTAATAAAACTATTACAATGGTTCATTATTTCATGTACCAACACAGCATTGGGGCCTCCTGTTCCCTTGTTGATATCATTAACCGCCTCTTGGCAGTCCGATGCGACGCAAATCTTCTGTTGTCCAGGTCATCCGCCAAAGCAAGAGCCTCACGGCATGCATATTTCTCCAAGGTTAAGTGGTCCGTGATCCCATAGTAAACCATCGCCGAAGAGCCCAAAAAGTGCCCATCATGGTCGCGACAAAAGGGCAGCAACTGCGCCTCCTCTCCGTGATC
This sequence comes from Triticum aestivum, assembly GCF_018294505.1. Lineage (NCBI taxonomy): Eukaryota > Viridiplantae > Streptophyta > Magnoliopsida > Poales > Poaceae > Triticum > Triticum aestivum. The sequence goes on along the minus strand of NC_057807.1, from coordinate 695,552,535 downwards.
TTACCACAACCCCATCAACATTAATCTTCGCGATGCCTCTTGGTGGAGGAAGCCACCTATTCGGTTGTGGTGGTGCAGCAACAGAGCGTTCATGCACTCGTCCAACAACAAAGTGTCCCAACTCGTCAATGTAATTATTTATAAAAGACGCCGTTTGTTGGGGGTTCTGAAATATAGATTCATAGATAGCCTTTCTCCTGGCATACCATATGGACCATAGCGTGATGACCATCCTTGTGAAGCTAGCATGGTCCAATTTCTCATTAAGATCAAACAGCCAAATTCTTGCGTTGGATTCCTCTCTCTCAGCCATGAGTGACACCAAATTTTCATCCGACAGCGCCCACACGCACCGGGACATCGTGCATGCTACCAACGCATGTCTCCATGAATCTTCACATCCACAAAGCGGGCACACATCTCTGTCTGACATGTTTCTTCTCTTCAAGACATCCGTTGTGGGGAATGAGTGATGAGCTAGCCTCCAAAGGAAGATCCTCACCTTCGACGGGATTTTAAATTTCCACAAGGAAGTCCAAGCTTTTTCGTCTTTCTCGGTGTGAGATGATCCGCTACTTCCGTTTAGCCACTCCTCCCTCTGCATTTTTGTCTTAAGCAAAAACTTATAGGCCGAACTAACACTGAACTTGCCTTTCTTGTCCGGATACCATGCCCAAAAGTCCTCAACATTGCGGGTACATACCGGGATCTTCAATATAGCATCAACATCAATGGGCAGGAACACTGACCGGACTATAGCCTCATTCCAGGAGGCTGTTGCCGGGGAGAGCAACTCCGAGACATACCTAGGAGGATGAGCAACCAGTGACGTGATGGGACGTGGTGTCATCTCCTTTGGTATCCAGTTGTCGCTCCATATCTCCGTTGTTAGACCATTACCAATCCGGCAAATGAGCCCCTGCTTCAACAGATCCCGTCCTTCAAGTATAGCTCGCCAAATCTGAGACGGTCTTGACCCCAACTCCGTGTTAAGGACCATATTGTTTGGGTAGTATGCAGCCTTCAAAATTCTTGCACTCAAGCTCATTGGTTTCTGTAAGAGTCTTCAAGCTTGACGAGCCAATAAGGCTAGATTGAAAATCTCAAGATCCCTGAAGCTTAACCCGGCTAGATGTTTCGGGCGTGTCATCACATCCCATGAAACCCAATACTCGGCTTCTGGTCACTGCGCACACGAGCACGCCTACACGCTACACCAGCCTGTACAGTGGACACGGCCCAGGCCCACAAACAGTACCGAAGCACACCTCCACCTCCACCGGCGCCTCTCCCCCACGAACTCCGGCAACCGGCGGCCACCCCGCGCTCCCGATCCACCAGATCCCTTCTCTCCCCCTCGGTCGATCCACGCGGGCGGCGACCCTCCGTAGCCATGGTGAGTCCACCCCCCTCCCCTTCCTCTCTAGATCCTCCCCTTCCCCTTCCCCGCGCACCGCCGCCGGCGGATCCTCCCCTTCCCGCGACTCCGTTCAAATGGGTTCTCGTGTCTCCGCAGGCCAACACGCTGCGGCTGTACCTCACCTGCATCCGCAACACTCTGGAGGCGGCCATGTGCCTGCAGGTACGCACCAGCTCCAGGATCGCCATTCCGCTCGGCAGTTTCTTGATTTGCTCAGAGAGAAAAATTAATGTCGCGCGTGCTTCTTCCTTGTGCCTCCAGAATTTCCCTTGCCAAGAGGTCGAGAGGCACAACAAGCCGGAGGTGGAGCTCAAGTAAGCCGATTCTTTCACCTGGACACCGTTTATTCAGAGCTTGTGTTGCTTCTTTCTCTAAGTGATTCGGTTCAGACCAGTACAAGATTCTGACCCAGCCCTCCTCCTCTCCCGCGCGTGTGTTCTCTGGACCGATTGTCATTGAGATCAGACCACGCTTCCAAGGCATCTCTACCTGTTCTTCAATTATTAAGGGCATAATTGGTTGCCCTCCATGTTTTGTCACACTTCGGTGTCATAATAAGTGTATAGCATATGCCACAGTTTTTGTGGTGACCGAATTGATCATCACCTTTGTGGCAAAATTGGCTAGCAATTGAGTCTATAACAAACGAGGTATGTGATTATGAAAGTGTGATAGAGAAGCGTGGCACGCTATGGATGCCAATCAAACATGAAGAACTTTGATCAAGTTATTGTTGATGCCAAGCTACAACTTCTAATTTTGATCTTTTGTTGTAGGATTGGTATGTTGCTTTAGTCTTGAGTTTATGGTCGTTTGGATGTTGCTGTAAGCAGGATCATGTGGACTGGTGGCCGGTTGTATTTTTTCTCTCTAATTTAAATATACATGCAGTCCTCCTGCATGGTTCCAAAAATAAAACTAAGTCGTGAAAGTACGGTGCAAAGTCGAGGCAACCTTTTTCTCCTGCAAAGAGAACGGCCTTCCGCTTCTATTTTTCGTATGTGCATTTGTGTGTCAAAACCTAGTACTAGAAACAAACTGGAGATGTCTCCAGTTTATTCATAGGATGTATTTCAAAGACAACAATCTAGATTGCACCGATACGGTTACGCGTACCAGTATGAGCGCGATACAGATACTTAAATACATCATCTCTGAAAGGGAAAAACGCCAATACCCGGATACAGTTGACTAAATACGTTATCAATTAAGCATCAAACCATTTAGCATATATTTAGTCAGTGCAGTGCATTATCTTCTACCTTTATCCATGATTCCAACAAAAGCAAGAACTAGCAGCCAAAGGGTAGCCGCAATTTACCAAACATAAAAGTTCAATTAGAGAGAAAGGGAGGAGCAGGAGAAAATCAGCATTCTACAGGATAGTGGGGAAAGGGGAGCAGGAGCACCGGGAAAGGATCCCCCCACCGGCACTACTAGAGCCTGAGAGGTATCGGGGACGTATGGTGAACTTATGGTGAAAGAATCAGTATCGGATATGGTATCCGATACGGATATGTTGGTTGCTTGAAGTATCGGTGTTTTCTTGACAACAATAGTGGCACTATCTCTGGCTTCCTTTGATAGTTTATATGCCATTGTATCCCTGCAATCGCGTTCACATGTGCCCATGTTCCCTTTTTGTTTACACCTCCCCTCCCTGAAGTTCATGGATGCGAGTAAATCATGTTTTGCTGACATCATCTTTTTTAATTCCTTTTACAGGACTAGCTCTGAACTTCTGCTGAATCCGGTAAGGGAGATTTCAGATATTGATTCTTTGATGTTGCTAAGAAAATCTTGTGAGAGTAATTCCCTTCTATATATGAATTTGATTTTTATCCATGCATTCTCCAACTGCAGAATCTTGTGGTGATTAGACGGTAGTGAAAAAATTGTTTTAAATGCCTCTTTGTAATATTTCGTATGCACCAGTATTATTCATTCCTCAGAATGGCAACACTTATTCTCAGTTTGGAGCTAAAATTTCTTTACTGTATTGTGAAGTGAGTAGAATATATCTGCAGACACCTGCCCAAGAAGTATATGGTAATTGTGTGTCATTTTAAACTTCTAACAGATACACTCTTCATTAGACTCTGCTGGAAATCATGAACAGATTGTTCTTAGTACTTTAGTTAACGTTGTTCTTAGGCAAGCAAAATTCAGCCTCACAGGGCAGTGGATGTTCTTTCATCTTTCATCCTGTCCTATCATGAAATTTCCAATGCTCCCTTTATAAGACCTGGTCCTTGGCTAGGTGATGACAAGTAACATAGGCCAGCACTGATGCCAATTAGGTACCTAAATCAAGATATAAACAAGATGCTTATACGATAGTACTAAACTGGAAAAATCACACTTTCTCAATTTTGTACTATTCAAATGGCTGTGAACTCGACATGCTAGAATTTCTGATTTATGTACATGCGTATCATATTAGAGTATAGGATCGAATATTGTTATTGTGTTCTACTCCCTCTGTTCCTAAATGTAAGTCTTTGTAGAGATTCCACTATAAACCGCATACGGATGTATATAGATGCATTTTAAGTTTAGATTCATTCATTTTGCTCCGTATGTAGTCCACCTAGTGGAATCTCTACAAAGACTTATATTTAGGAACGGAGGGAGTAGAATACTTGCCTGTAATTATTTATTGCGTTTGAGAACACTTGCCTATAATTAAATAACTCGGCATAGCAAAAGTTATTGAATGTATCATTAAAGTTCCCTATGTGAGATTGATATTTGCTACTCCTTCCGTCCCGAATTACTTGTCGCAGAGATGGACGTATCTAGACGCATTTTTAGTTCTAGATACATCCATTTCTGCTACAAAGTAATTCGGGCGAAGGGAGTATTTGCAAAACTCTGAAATGGGTGACACAGAGCATATGCGATAAAGCATAAGTCTAATGAATACCATATTGTTTAACACTGCTGAAACCTACTGAATCAATTGGTGATATCTTGCATATGTAGTCTGTGCCATCTCTTTATGACTATGCTTCTCTGGAGATGTTTGAAATAAAAAACTGTTTCTTCAGAATGGTGATTCATAATCAAGATTTTCCTCTTACAGGTGCTTATATGTCGTAATGAAGCCGAGAAGTGTTTGGTAGAGACTTCAATCAATTCGATCCGTATAAGCTTGAAGGTAGTGAACAATAGCTGGTGGATATTATGATAATTCTTTTCAGAACATTGTAGCTCAATCATTTGTGATCCAGTATGCCATCATATACTTGTTTTCTTATTTGACAGGTTAAGCAGGCAGATGAACTAGAAAATATTCTTGCAAAGAAGTTTCTTAGGTTTTTGTCGATGAGGGCAGAGGCATTCCAAGTGTTGAGGAGAAAACCAGTTCAGGTATTACAATACCGTGTGCATGCATTACTTCTGTACCTCTAGTAATCGACTACTCGTAGTAGTACACAAACTTTATTCAACTGAAGTTGGGCCGGCAGGACTACTTGATACTAGGGGATTACACATAATTGCCTTTTCTAATTAATTACTCTATCTGCTCTGAAAGTTAAGAGGTATACACATTTTAGGAATTTAGTTTGATCAGCAGTTAGACTTGGATTAAGTGGTGAGACTGGAAATTTCAAGTATCAAATTGAAAAACTTGATATCAGCAATACAGTATTCAGGACAACTAAATAGTAGTCTCTATGTTGCCTGGAGTTTTACCAGCTTTCAATTTTTCCATCTTGATGATCTTTTCACAAAGTTTATTAGCCATGTAGATCAAATTTGTTTAGGTACTTGCCGGAATGTTAGTGTACAGCATATTATCCAAGGACACCATTGGAAAATGACTAACTTGGTTTTCTTTTGTTTCAGGGTTATGATATTAGCTTCCTCATAACAAACTACCACTGTGAGGACATGCACAAGCATAAGCTCATAGACTTCATTGTTCAGTTTATGGAGGTAAGTAAAGGTCTAGTAAATGAACAGCTGACCGCAAGACTAAGTTTGGACATGTTTGTAGTTTCTGAAATGTTTATCTTACGTGCCTCTGTAAAATAAGCACTCAGCAGTTTGTACTAAAATCACAAATGAATCCCTTATACAAATAATTTTAGAGTACATCTATCATGAAACGGCTGTGCGCGCCCAGCTTGGCGATTGCCCATAAATTGCTCCCAGTCTTGGATTGCCCATTTTACAAGTGAAGAAGAACAAAATGCAGAAGACTCGCGATCATGTTTTTCTTTCACAGTAGAGCTAAAAAAAATTGCCCATAAAGTGTTGCCAGTCTTGGACATGCTTTGACACACATATGCATCTTCGTGTTGTAGGACATTGACAAGGAGATCAGCGAGCTGAAGCTGTCGGTGAACACACGTGGCCGGCTCGTGGCAACCGAGTTCCTAAAGCAGTTCATCTGATCTCGCTGTCCGACTTCTCCTCCTGGCGGAAGGACCAATTCTCCATTGGGAGTTTCTTCCTCAGGGTAATGAGCTTCTGGAGGTAGTGGTGCACCGGGTCGATGACAAATGCAAGGAACAGTGTGTGTCCTGCAAGGAGCGATGAGCTGTTAGAAGTGTGGTGCCAGGTTTAACTATGAATGTGTATTCTACTCTACTTATTGTTTGATAGAGGACAATATATTGGTGTATTAGACATGGGAAAAAATGGAGTTCTGCATTCATCAGAGTATAGCCTTAATGCCTGGAAATAATCTTTGGAGGTCCGTCTTCATCATTTTAGTTCTGAATCTTCCTATGTATGAACTGTAATTTGAAGGAACTTCAACTGCAATTGCTTCAGTCATAAGCAGGCCTTAGATCCCAACTCCAGCGAATCATGAAAGCCAAAATAAAATCATGTATGCACTCCATGATTTCCAAATCGTAAGGAGATCTCTAATGCAAGCAAAACAGTATCACAATTGAAAAGGGGAAGTTATTTTTGGTAAGAAGTGCAACTCTTGAAAAGATGCAAGCCTTCTTAACAAAAAACAATTTTCATTTTCCAAAAACACGGTGACAGTTCAAAATCTCTGCGAGAATCGGGGATAAATTACTGCATTCCAACACATGGTCTAACCAGTTCTACAAAGCGCATTCCGAAACCCGATCTTTCTCCCATATCCATCTCACCATCCCTGACTTTTTCAGTGCCTCAAAACAAACTACAGAGCAGAGAGTACATCCATCCATATCACCATAAGTTAGAGAGGGGAATGAAAGCCAAGAACCACATCAAGAGCCTTGGCGATGAGCGCTTCGAGTTCGAGATAGCTACATGCCGCGGGTCAACCAGTTCAGCCTTTGTAGTGAAGCTGGGACTGCAGGATCTGGTTGTCCTCCAGCAGCCGGTCGTACTCGAGGAGCAGCTCCTCCGACTGCTTCTGCAGGGCGTTGACGTGGGCCTCCGCGTCAGACGCTTTCCTCTGGTGATCCTCGGACTCGGATTTCAGCTTCTTCATGTCCTCGCTCAGCTTGGCCATGTCCTGCTGAAGCTTCTTCATCTCGCTGGCCGACTTCTCCTCCTTCTCGCGCAAGGACCGGTTCTCCATTTGGAGCTTCTCGACCTCCTCCCTGGAGGTGTTGGCTGATTTCCTCAGGGTGATGAGCTTCTGAAGGTAGTGGTGCAACCGGTCGATGACAAACGCGAGGAATAGTGTGTATCCTGCAAGGAGCGATGAGCTGTTAGAAGGTTGAAAAAAGATCTGGTATTCCAACTCAGTATCAACATCGATAAAAATGAATGTATTCTACATTCCCATCAAACTACAACCTTTAATGTCCTATGCCAACTGCTCAAAATAAAATCTTTTAGGAAGTGATTTTTTGAGGCCTACCTTTAGACATTTTAGTTCCCAACAGCCCCATGTTGAAGAACAAAAATTACCAGACCAGACTAACAGCTTAGAATTTGAACGAAATGGCGTGCATTTAACTTGAAACTAGCCCGCATGATTACTTATTGATGCCTAGTTAATTCATTAACCGACAGTGCTGCTCTTAGAGCTTTAGAAGGCCAACGTGTGTACACGAGATTCTGTTTCTACAGGCCAAGAATCCCCCTTTATAGTTGTCTGGAAAAAGTACACTTCAGATTCAACAAATCCTCCACCTGAATAGACCCAAACCATATATACCAAGTCCAAACTGCACCAGAATCAGTTTTAAACAGACTCTAAATTCCAAATTCAGTGAATCATGAAAATCAATATTAAATTTGCTCTATCTTTTTGCATGACAAAAATCATCCCTTAATTTTATTAACTGCAACTGCCTACCTTGAAGATCATGATTTCCAAATTGCAAGTAAGATTTGTAACACAAGAACAGCATAATGATATGACTGACTACACAAGTAAACAGTACAAGAATTACTAAAAAAAGCAAGTTTTTTCTGTACAAATAAAATGCACCTTATTCTCAAATCATGTTTATATTGATCTAAACCTTCATAAGGAGTCATGCTCGAGTAAGATAGTTGCCTATCTAAATTTACAACGTTTAGAGGCCCTAGAGTTAAGACTAAAAGGTGCCTTTGCCATACCCCTTAGTCCGTGCATCAGAACCCTGAACATTTTTACAGAACTAGGTGTTCAATCCCCACCAATAGTGGACATGATGTTAATTTAAGGCACAATATTGCACGCCATTAATCAAAACAGATCTGTCTCTAGGCAGCTTTACTTTCAGCTATGAATCTGTCAGCCAAACTCCCGCCAAACATGAAAGCAGCGTATAGCCTATGCAAGCCTAAGCAATATCAGTTCCTGTTATATTGTATCCAACCCAAGTCTCTATAATATAATGGGATCCCTAATTTAATATTTCTTGATCAGTTGACCAACACCACATGGAAGACTAATGCTACCGACATGTAAATATAATAACAGCATTCTTTAACTATAAAATCAGATTGCGGTTAGCTATAGATTTCCAAATTGAGATTTAAAATGCCGTATTGAAACTATAAGATACCAAGTGGATTCACAAACAGGTATGCTAGGACCCGAGACACCATTTGGTTTGACATACCTTTTATTCAGTACATCAGAATACTGCACATTTTTACGGAACTATTTGCCCAATCCTCACTTACAGAAACATGATGCTAATCAAGGCATAATATAGCATGCCATTTAGCAAAGCAGATCTGTCCCTGTACAGCTTACTTTCAGCTAAGAATCTGCCGTCCAAACTCCGACCAAGCAAGAAAGCAACATAGATCTGATGCAAGCCTAAGCAATATCAGTTCCTAGTGTAGTCAACCCAGGCCACTACAATATAATATTTCTTGACCAGTTGACCAACACCACATGAAGGACTAATGCTACAGACACATAAATATAATAACAGGATTCTTCAACTACAGAATCAGACTGCAGTTTTGTATTAGTTTTCTAGTTTGAGATAGAAAATGCACATGTTACCAAGTGGATTCACAAACATGCATGCTAGGACTTGAGACTGCATTTAGTTTGCGCATTGTTCATGGGCCTATTCTAAAGTATACGGTGGAATTATAGATCTATGAGCACGAAAAACGCATCTAAAATGGCACCTTCATCTCCAAAGCCACCCCCTTGACAACCTAAGCAGCAAATTCTTGCTTGTAGTCCATAACGCGTGATTTACACTGTAATTTACATACTCCTAGAATGAACTGCAAATAATCGGTCGGATCCGAAATGCTAAACGCACAATCTTGAGAGAGGATATATAGAACTTAATAGCAGATACATTGGACATTCTAAAGTACAGATTGGTATAACAACACTTTTCTGTATACTTGACTAAAGGCGAAAGCATCCGAAGTGACTAGTGGTTGCTAACCAGTGGTTGCTCGGCCACTTCAGCAACTAAGCAGCAGCCACCACCACTATCCCAATGCTAACTAGTATTGCTAGCTAGCATCATGTCAACAGCACATCAAGAACTAGTAGAGACATCTGTTGCTGTCGGAGTAAGAAATGAATCGGGGAAAGAAGGTGTGAGCTGACCGATGAGGGAAGCCTCGAGGAGGTGCGTCCGCCAGAGCACCTGGTCCATGGGGCTGACGTTGCCGATCTTGTGGCCCCTGTTCTGGATCCTGACGATGGCGGCGACGCTGGACATGAGGATGACGGAGAGCGTGCAGGCGAGGGTCTTGACGGTGGCGGGGCCCTTGCCGGTCTTGACCTGCTCCACGCCCCGCATCGCCAGCTCCCGCAGCGGCCCGATCTTGACCATGAGCAGCAGCGCCACCGCGCCCTCCGCGAACAGCACCAGGAACAGCAGCGGGATCATGGCCCCCTTTTCCGCCTCTCCGACCGACCGACCGACCGGATGCCGGGTCTCCTTGGATTCCGCCCGGGGACTTAAGGAACGACCCCTTCGCTCCACGGCGCGAGGATTAATTGGCGGAGGTCGGTCCGCCGCGCGAGTACGGCGGGCGGTCGTTTTCCGGCGGAGGAAAAAGATGGCGAATTTGGTCGGCGGGGAGATTCAGTTCCAAGGCGGACAGGAACCCACCACCTTTCCTTCGCCAATCTGACTGTCCTGCAAATCAAATCAAGAGGGCGCGGTAGGGTGGCGCGTCGTCAGCGATTGGAAGGACGGAGCGGCTAAAATGGGGGAGGGGAGCAAATCAAATGGGGGAGGAAGACAAGGAAGAAAGGAAACCCCCACCTCGTCTCTGCCAAGAACTGATCCTCCTCGGAGGAGCGGAGGGGCGGCCGAGAACCGGCGGCCTGCGGGCGGGCGCGGATCACGGGAGGATGGAGGCAGGAAAGGGGGGTGGGAAAGGGGCGGAGGCGAAAGGCGACGGGGAGGGAGCACGCGCAGTAGCGGGATGTGGGGGGAGGACGCTCCTCTGCCGTGCCCTACGTGCCGTTGGGCCACTGACATGTGGGCCAGGTTCCCAAAAGACCCACATGTCAATGACAGAACGGCAGGCTGCCGTACGTCAGAGGATCCTCATCCGATGTGTGTGTGTGTGTGGGGGGGGGGGGGGGGGGGGGTGGAGTGGAGGTGGGGAGTGTGGGAGAGCGTGAAGCTCTTGGCCCCCTCTGTTCATTCCCAGCGACTAATACTACTCCTTGTTTCTTTTGGACTCTTTTTCTTTTCTGTTAAAAATGAAAAATGGTAAAGTGAGTAATAATAGTTCTTTTGCCCTTTGGGCTCCTTTTGTTTTTATTAACAAAAAGGGTGCTTTTTCCTTGTAGGGAGATTATAATTAGCAATGTGCTTGATGCCACTGAAAATCTTCATGGCTTTAAGCTAATTAAAGGTCTCCCCCCACATGCATGCTTAAGGAAAGGCTGGAGTGCTACTTATGAGCAATGCTGGACCAACCTTTTGTAGATGGGGCAGAATTACCATGCACCCATATGATCTCATCTGATCCCATCCTATCTTTTTGTAATGTGTTGCTTGCTTGCTTCACTTTTGGGAAAAGGGGGAGGAAGGAGTCTCGGTTAAAGTTTTGCATGTTCTGGTTTCCTCCTCAATTGCCGCCGGCTTCCTTTTTTTTGATTTAAAAGGAAACTTTATTCATTTGAAATAACCAGTACATTGTTTGTGAGGATCATTACAATTTCATTTGGAGGTTCCTCAAACCAGTCGGAAGTCGAAGAAAATCTAGCTAATCTAGCAAGTTCATGAGCTACTTTATTTGCCTCTCTATTACAATGTTCGAATCTAGTCGTGACAAAATCACAGGCATAGTGGTAACAATCCTCGAAAACTGCTGCCGCCGCTCCCGTTGATTGTCCTCCTTCCTGCATGGTCTCAACCACCTCCATGTTGTCTGAGTTGATGATTAGGCGGTTACACCCCGCCCTTTGCGCCGCCGGCTTCCCTTTGCTTTCATTGTGGGCATTGTTTTTGTTTCCTCACGGTTCCGAGTGTTAAGCTACTAGACTAGTTAAGTCTCGGCTCGTTAAGCTAGTACTCGTTAAGTCTCGACTCGTTAAGTTTGTTAGAGCAATTCTAACGGGGCGACCCATTTCGTCTGCCGCCGTCCGTTTGGGTCGGCACGGACAGAAAAGGCGGCCCAAAAGCGCCGACCCAAAAGGACGCGCGTCCGCTTTTCGTCCGCGGGTGACCCATTCCCGGCCCATTTTTGAGCTGGATTTACGTCGGTGCGGATACGCGACGGACGCGCGCACGCTCGCCCTCTCCTCCCCTGGACCCGCTGGTCTGTGTCACATTGCCCATACAACAGCAACCCTCGCCCTCGTCCTCCGTCGCCGACGCCGCCGCCCCATTTTTGCCGCGCGACTCCGCCAGCTGCAGGGGCATCCACATCCGCCCAGCTACGCCGCCCACTCCCACGTCGTCTTCCACCGCCGTCTTGTCACCGGGAGCCGACTACTTCCCACCCCCCGCCCCTCGCCCCCCACCGCACAACCGCCCCTTGCAATCTCGATGGGGCATCATTTGGTATCCTGCTAATATCTGGAGCACGCAGAAACTGTGGAAGGTGATGACTGCTTCTGTGATCATGCATAATATGATCGTAGAAGATGAGCGCCCGGAACGTCTGTATGATCAAGGGTTTCAGTTTCAGGATGAGAATGTTGTGCCTGAGCATGGAGTAGCGGCAACGTTTGAACAGTTCACCCAATTTCATCAAGACATGCGTGATTGAGAAACTCACGTGCAACTGCAAAATGATTTGGTTGAGCATATATGGGCTCATGTTCGCAACCAATAGATGTATCTTTTTTTATTTGTTTGCAAAACTATGTGAGAGCTATGTGAGACCTTTTTATTTTCATTTGGCTTCTAATAAATTATGCAATTTTATTCGGTTCAAAACGATTTTATTTTGATTCAAACTATGCAATATGCAAAAAAATAGAGGGACAGGCAGCCACGCCGGCACATATGGGTCAGCGCGTTGGGCACCCTGTCGACCCATATCTAAAACAGGACGGACGTCGGACAGGCGGCCGGCCCAAACAGACAAAAAGCGGACGAAATTGCCGTCCGTTTGGGTCGCCTCGTTGGAGTTGCTCTTAACGAACAAAAAAAAAAGATTGTTCGGCTCTGTTCATTTAAAGCTCGTCAAGCTCGCGAGCGCTCATTAGCAGACAATGATGTGTTACGGGCCTCACGGGCCATAAGGTCAGAGTGTGGGTGTAATTTTTATGAAGGAGTGCCATGAGGTCAGAATATGGGTGTAATTTTTATGAAGTAGTAACATGACTATCGTTGGAGTTGCTTGTGAAACTCATTCATTAAGCTTGTTAAGTTTAACGAGCTGAAATTAGTGATTGGATATTCATTAAAAAAACGAGGTACGAGCTAAGCTATCAAACATTTTCATTAAACTGGCGAGCTATGAGCTTTTGATCCAGACGTACCCCCCCCCCCCCCCCCCCAGGCCCCCAAAGACCACAAAAAATGTTGATCTACAACCGGACTGCATGGTAATCTAGAACGTGTCCCTGAAATTGTTTTTTCATCCATGAGGCACGTGTCCTATCCCTTCGATTATGAACTAGTAATCCGAAACTAAAAAGATCGCGAAGCCTGCTCCCTCGTGGTACCAGCTCCACTGCTAACTGCCTCAAACCAAAGACCAGCATGAGTCCATAGCAGAAGTGGCACAATGGAATAAGCGGCTTAGCAAGCCAAACGGGCGGTCGGTTGACACGGGGGACCTACAACTGACAACTAGGTCCATTGTGAAGTAGTCCATAGCAGAAGTGGCACAATGCACCAGTCTGCATTGCCGCAACCGGCCAGCGAGAATTTGTGATCACCGGTCGACATTTGCAGGAACCGCTCGAACGATAAGCTGTAACAGGTTACGACGGAGCCGCGATGGGCAAATGGGATCCGCCGCAACCGCAAGGACGACACCATCTTTTCCTAGAACCAGAGAGAAAAAGGGAGCTGCAACCACCAACAAAAAATGCTACAACCGGTGAAAAGTTAATGCTGGAATCAGAGAGAGTTGCAACCAGAGCATGATAGAGTTGCAACCAACGATGGTGAATCTGCACCCCGAGCATGACAAAGTTGCAACCAGTGACACAAAATGCTACTGATGTCAATTTTTGCTGGAACCAAAGAAAAGTGAGGGTTGCGAGCATGTCGTCATCTCCACCGATGCTGCAACCATGGGGAAACACTGGCTAGATGCAGAGTTGTGATTGGCGGTGCACTTTTTGTGGGGACTGGCGAGACACGATGCTGCAACCAGGGGCAAGAGGAGGTGTTGTGTTGTCACCAGCGAGGCGGCGACTGGAGGTGGCTACTCATGGTTGCAACGGGGTATGAAAAAATCTGCTATTGGAGAACTTTTTTCTATGACTAACGACGACAAGACTGTGAGCGTCGACGGCGGGGGGAGTGGGTGGCCGGTGAGGCAACTAGCTCCTGGGAGAGCATGCGCTACGCGATATGAGGAAGTGGACACCATTATTTCGCGTGGGATTTCCTCATACAGAGATGGTCGCAAGGGGATGAAAGAGTCGGCTAACTCAGATCCAACGGTTGCGAGAGAATGCATCTGACGGCGTATTTGTGCAAGTGCATACCATATTCTTAGAAAAGTATATGGAGATGGATTTGAAAAAGAAATAATATGTACCATTTACATTCCTGCAGTGGAAATTCCCAATAAAATTGTGTGTGTTGAGGGATAAAAAAACGACCTGCCGCTCTTGAGGTGCACATGCCTTGAGGCTAGATTGAACAAGCTTTGGTGACTTATAAGTAGCACGGAATTTTAAAAACTATGAAAAATGACATATTTGAATATATTTTGAAATTTTGAACACTTTTATTTTAAAGAACTAAATACTTCTTCAAATGCAAACATTTTTGAAAGTGTGATAAAAAAATCAAAACACAAACAATCTTCGAAAAATAGAAACACATTTTGAATTTCTGAACAAATTTTGAAGAACGAGAAAAAAAATTGAAATTATGAACAATTTTTTAAAAAATAAATAAAATTGAAACTATGAACTTTTATGAAAACGCGAACAAATTTTGAAATTCTGGAAGGTTCCCAAAAATGTAAAGGCGACGAACAGATTAAAAAGGGTCGCTCGGGCCTGTGCGAATCAGCGACTGTTTGACGCAATATGTGGCAAATAGGGTTTTCCCTAATACGTCTCGCCTACAACTTGGTGCTATTGACAGGCCCAATACTGTGACTGCGCACAAGTGTTTTCTGTGTTTTTCTCCCGCTGTTTTGCATCCCTTTTTTTCCTTTTCCTTTTTATATTATAGATTCAGATTTTCCTTTTATTTTTAAATTTTCCTCAAATGTCTAATTTTGTTCATGCACATTGTACATTTTTCATATGCATCAGTAATATTTTTTCCCACACATTTCTCATTTTTCAAATACATGATCAACATTTTTTTCACATATATGTTTTGATGTCTACTTTTTTCATACACATTGTATATTTTTGGCATACATATGAAACATTTTCTATATATGTTTAACATTTTCTAAATCGATGATTAACTTTCTTTTCAAACACATATTTTATACTTTTTTCGAATATATGTTGTACATTGTTTTCCAAACACACATTGGAACATTTTTTTAATATATGATTTTTTTAACTACGGGGTTTTTTGATATTTGTATAAATATTTTTTCCAATTTCACTAGCATATTTTTTTTTCAAATGCATGAACATGTTTTAAAATGTAGCATGCATTTTATGAAACATTTTTGACATTGTATAAGCACTTTGTAAAATGCCACCTACGTGTTTTGAAATGTGTGAACAGTTTTTAAATGTCCAAGTGTTTTTAATGGTACCAATATTTTTGCACTGTGTTAATATTTTTCAAATTCACGGTTTATTTTTTAAGTAGATTAAATTTTGGAATATATGCATTTATATATATATTTTTTTGCGGGGGCAAAGGGATTTATATTAAATCAATCTGGACTTGAGAGATCCAGATCACAAAGTCTTAGAACCCCTTCCATGCAGCCAAACTGAAGTTTTTACATCAACACGCCCTATCCTTGTTCTTCCCTCTCGGTACAGCCTGCACATCAAACTTCCTGCCTCCTCCCATCAAGGTTTTTATCTCATTAATCAGGAAAATATAAACAAAAGTAAAATATAGGGTGGGGTGGGCCCCGCACCCTATGTGTTGCGCTTGGATTCGCTGGGGCTTGCGTGCGTGGAGGCCGATCGGTCGGCGGGAAACGTTTCCCTTTTCAAAACAAAGGAATATTTCCAATGTGTTTGAGTCACTGGAGAAGTTTCTATATAAATATATTGCAAACAACCCGTGACAAAAATGTAGTTCTAAGAAATACATACGAAAAGTCAGATTTAATCCTAAAAAACAAACACCCCATGGAAAAAAAGCTAAATTTCCTAATCCTCTAGATTATCTGTAAAAATGCGTTAGATTGATGTGTGGCGCTTCTTTTATCTAACACAGCTAGTCTGATTACTGTTGCATTTCCCTGCTACTCTGCAATTATATTGCCCTTTACGTACAGAGAAAAGCAAAACAAGTAGGGGACACCCAGCGTGAGAAAACAGAGCAGAAATTCAGATAAACGAAGCTTCAGACACGAAGGCGGGGCAGTTTCACAGCCTCGGCGAGATCTCTGGAGTAGGCCTCCTTCCTTTTCATCCTCCTGCTCCAGAGCTGCAGGGCTCTTGATGCATGCATTTGTTTGGTTACCAGTTACCACCCAGTCACTCTTGACGAATTTTCTATGAACAACAAACTTTCTCTGAACAAAGCAAGAAACAGATTTGCATCATACATCATGGTTCTATACAGGAGCAAAATAAATCAAACGCCGGTAGCTTCCTACCTTAGTCCAAGACATGAATGTTGTTTGCACCACAATATGCATGCATCAGCTTATACATAGCTAAACAGCTTGAGGCCTGCGAGATCGATTCAGTACGAGGAGGCGCTCCGCGACATCTGCCATCGTGGGCCTTTGATCCGCATCAAAGTTAATACATTCCACAGCGATCTCTGCAAGATGGCCGAGAAGTTCCAAGTCTCCTGCTGTCACTGCAATATCCATGTCAAACAGATGGGTTGCTTTCTTCCCCTCTTTGTGAAGTTCAACGAACCGCCTCGCCAGGCTGCGGTTGCTATCATCATAATGATTGGGCTTCTTCCCGCTAACACTAGTAGAAAAGGGGGCATTTTTCCCGGTTCGTAAGAGCTTTTAGTCCCGGTTCTTGAACCGGGACTAAAGGGTCGTTACTAATGCCTTCACTCTTTAGTCCCGGTTTTAACACGAACCGGGACAGATGGGCCTCCACGTGGCCACAGCGAGCAGCCCAGGCAGGGGGGCCTTTGGTCCCGGTTGGTGATATGAACCGGGACCAAAAGGCTTCCACGTGTCAGCAGCTGAGGGTTTTTTTTTAAAAAAAAAGTGGCTGGTTTAGGGGTTTTGGGGGTTAATTTTAGGTTGTCATTAGCTAGCTAATAGAGAGAAGTGTCCTCTCTTATATCTTCGTTCTTGGTTTACCAACGCTAGCTATTGCTATGTTCATTTCACCCGCTGATATATAATAACTCATGCATGCTCGCATCATACATCAACATATATAATAACAAGTCCTACTAATCATGCATCATCATACAACTTCTACTCGTTATTAATAACAAGTCATACGATCATCATCCTCATAGTCTTCGAACCCAACCCTACATAATTGTTCTTAGCACATGATCATCAGTATTAGGTAGGACCTAAACACCCTTAAGGTAAAATAGCATAAAACAATATAGACCCTGACTCTCCATTATGAAGAATGGAGATCATCCTGTCTCCAATTCTTGCGCTTCACCTCCTTTTGCTTGCAAGAAGCTCCTTACGACTCTCCATACATTTTTTCCATTCTTTGATTGTCATGTCTCCACTTCTTTTAGAAATCCGGTATGGACAATTGAGATTCGTAGAACGACCTGGTTATATGTTCAAAACATCAAGGCGACCGTGCGTATACATCAGATGAGGCACACAATCATTTGGGATTATCTGTTGAAAAACATAGTAATAACTTCGTAGTTAGCAATGATGTACTAGTTTTTGAAGTATTTAAAAAGATGCAGGGATGTCGTAATAGTAAAAAATCTTACCAGGGTATCTCCATGGTAGTTACCGTAATTCAACACGTGCACTAGTGGCACGTATTGACCATAATGTTGAGGAGTTCGATTATATACATTGTAATTCTCAAGATCAGTATAAAATATGATCAGATGATTTTTCTCCTTATAAGTTAATTCGGAGCCATCGGTGTAGTGGGTTTTGTCTACCATTTTCCGCATATTCTTTGAAGAATGAAAATAAGCTGTCAATGGAAACAAGCTGTCAACTATTTTGAAATAAACAATATAAATTACTTAATAACTATGTTAAGCTCATATAGGGAAGAATTGGAAGCGTATCAACAAGGACCCAAATGTCCATATTGTCTTGCTCGATTTTAGGATCACCAAGATCCATGGTGACAAGCATACCCTCATCAAAACCATACATCTTGCAAAGTGCTTCTCAATTTTTGCAACCAAAATGGGTACACTCTCAGAATTGTACAGCTTTACTTCAAAATCCACACCATGATGGGTTCTTAGGTGAATTTTTTTGTTTCCATACTTTCATGGTCTTCAAAACCCATCCTCTCCAAGACATAGCGTCTTGTATAGCATAGGATAAGCTAGTCGAATTGGAAAAGATGAAAAGTACACGTTGAAATAGTTGAAGTCATGCTTAATTACAAAAAAAACTCTTGTCGTCGTTGCACACCGTTTCAACATCGAAGGTCTCCTCGAGCTTAATGCTGAAGCGCCGATCTTCGTCCAGCTCAATGAACCTGTCGCACATACCTCGGTCGTCGTGGCACCAGTCGCACTCCTCCGGGCGGTTTTCGTCGTCCGAGTACGAAATTTCCGGCCTAAGTTCATAATTCAATTTTAGCATAGAGTGCTCTTCAATTTTAGCATTCAAAGTAGGAGTACTTTTCCAATATGAGCATTCAATAAGCAAAACCAAATCGTAAAATAAAGTAGTATTCAAATTAGCATCCGTTCAATTATAACCAAAAGTACATCATCTCTTGTGTCCGTACATCGTCGAATACTCCTCGAATACTATCATACATATAGCATCGCTAATTAATACAGCTAGAACCGTAGCGTCCGACGGGTATCGTCCCGGGCGGTGGACACCCATAGATAAGGAACGATCCCGTCCTCCTCGCTGACACGGACGTGCTCCAACGCAACCATGTAGCGACGGACGTGCTCGTCCTCCTCGCTGACACGGTGACGTACCACCTCCGCGGTGTTCGGAAGCCTCGGCACCGTCACTAGCCCACGCGACCGCCACCGAACAAGGATCGGTTCAACAACGGGCTGCCTCCTCACCAACCTACGTCCCCCAGAAGGTAGCACCTCCCAATACCAGCCTGGCGGAGCCCAGTCCCAAACATGGCCCTGATCAAGCAGGCCTCCACCGCCGAGTCGACGACGACGAGGATGCGGGATAGGCATCGTCGACGTCGATGCGGGAACTACTTCTATATATAGTTAAATAAAGTAGTTTTATTAATTAAATCAACTAGTTCAACTACTAAGCACTTACTATAAATAAATAAAGTAGTACTTATTAAAAATAAACTACTTCTATATATAGTAAAATAAATTGGTTTATTAAATCAACTAGCTACTTCAACTATATATGAAGCACTTACTATAAATAAAATAAAGTAGTACTTACTAAAAATAAACTAGTTTAACTATAGTTCTGTTATTTTTCTAACTAATTTTTATACATACACAATAAATTGATAAAGAAAATACTATGAACAAAAAAATCATAAAAATTCTTTGAACAAAATTACAACAGAAAAAGTCCATAAAAATTCTATGAACAGAAAAAAATCATAAAAAATTGACATCTAAATTACTTACACAATATGAAAAAAAATTGACATCTAAATTACAACAGAAAAAATCATAAAAATTTGACATCTAAATTACAACAGAAAAAATTATAAAAAAATCTAACACAATATGAACAAATTAATTACACAATATGAAAAAAAATCTAACAGAAAAATCTATGAACTACACATCTAAATTACTACACATGTAACAAAAAAATCAATAAACTACAAAAAAATCTACAAAAAAATTTAACAGAATCTAACTCAATTAACTACTACTAACATCAAATTAAATTAGTTGCTCACGACGACGGTGTCGGGGACGGCGACGGCGACGGCGACGGCGGGGGTGCGGCGCGGGGCGGCGCGGGGGTGGGCAAGGACGGGGCGGCGACGGCGTCGATCGGGGCGGGGCAGGGCGGCGACGGCGAGCCGAAGACGGACGGGCAGCCTGGCGACGTCGGGGCGGGGAAGAACGAACTGAACGAAATTTTGGCGAGTGCCAGATATATAGGCAGATCATTGGTCCCGGTTCGTGAGACAAATCGGGACTAATGCGACCTTTAGTCCCGGTTGGTGGCACCAACCGGGACCAAAGGCCTCTTTTCAGCAGCTCAAAGGGCGGGAAGCAGAGACCTTTGGTCCCGGTTGGTGCCGCAAACCGGGACAAAAGAGAGGCATTGGTCCCGGTTGGTGCCACCAACCGGTACCAATGCACCCCTTTAGTCCCGGTCCGAGCCAGCAACCGGGACTAAAGGCCTTGTGCTGGCACGGTGCAGTGGGATGTTTAGTCCCACCTCGCTAGCTGAGGAGCAGCCGCACCTGTTTATAAGTGCAACTCTGCCCTCCCATTTGAACTCCTCACTATTGCAGGCCTACTGGCCTAAACTTGTGTCTCTGCCTGTGGGCCTACTGGGCAGTCTGCGGACCTGAATCCTGGCCCAATAAGATTTCTAGTCGTATTCAGGCCGTGGTGGCTCAGTAGGTGAGAATTTTTTATTTTTCCCTTTTTTGTTTTCTTTTTTGCTTTATTTATTTTATGATAATTCTTTTTGCTATTAAAGTTTGTAACAAAATTCTAATTAATTATTTATTTTCTTTTATGATAATTATTTTTGCTTTTAATGTTTTGAACAGAATTCTAATTACTTATTTATTTTCTTTTATGATAATTCTTTCCGCTATTAAAGTTTGTAACAAAATTCTAATTACTTATTTATTTTCTTTTATGATAATTGTTTTTTCTATTAAAGTTTGCAACAAAATTCTAATTACTTATTTATTTTCTTTTATGATAAATCTTTTTGCTTTTAATGTTTTGAACAGAATTCTAATTACTTATTTATTTTCTTTGATAATTTTTTTTGCTATTAAAGTTTGTAACAAAATTCTAATTACTTATTTATTTTCTTTTATGATAATTCCTTTTGCTTTTAATGTTTTGAACAGAATTATAATTACTTATTTATTTTATTTTATGATAATTCTTTTTGCTATTAAAGTTTGTAACAAAATTTTATATAATTTTAGTTTCAATAATACTAGAGGTTTATAAAAGCTTTTTAGTTGATTCCTTTAGTACCAGTTCTAAGGTTGTTACAAAGGCATTTTATTTGGTACAGGTTTTAAGGTGACCTTTTAGTACCGGTTCGTGGCATGAACCGGTAAAAGAGTTTTTTATTTGATTCTTGTTGCAGCTGTTTTTTAGTCCCACCTCGCCAAGCGAGAGGCACTCGCAGCGGTTTATAAGCCCTGAGTGCAGAGACGATGCAGAAGAGGCTCAATGCTAACCTGCACGTTGCTTAGCTTCAAGTCTTGAGGAATAGGGTAGACTGCACGGAGCTATGTGCAGTGCAGTTTACACTATTTCGAAAGGCTTGAAGCTAATTAACGAGCATTGCGCCTCTTTTTTATTTTAATGACTTATTACAACTCAGAAATAAATAGAAAAAAATAAATATAGCAGAAAAGAAAAAAAATATAAAAAACTACTCAACGAGGACCAACCCTTTAGTCCCGGTTGGTGGCACGAACCGGGACTAAAGGGCTTCCTTTGGTCCCGGTTCAAGCCATCAACCGGGACCAATGGTGGTGGGCCAGGAGCGAGGCCCATTGGTCCCGGTTCATCCCACCAACCGGGACCAAAAAGTCCAGACGAACCGGGACCAATGGCCCACGTGGCCCGGCCGGCCCCCGGGGCTCATGAACCGGGTCCAATGCCACCATTGGTCCCGGTTCTGGACTGAACCGAGACTAATGGGCTGACCCGGCCTAGACCATTGCCCCTTTTCTACTAGTGTAATGACCTCCAAGATCACAATTCCAAAACAGCAGACATCAATTTTTTCGGTCAGCAGGCCTGTCTGCACGTACACTGGATCCGTAATATAACTCCCATTGCCAACGAGAGCGCCAGTGTATTGCCAATCACTTAGAAGAATCAACTTCGTTATGCCAACGTCTGAGATCTTTGGCGCAAAGTCATCATCCAAGAGTATATTTGCTGATTTGACATCACCATGCAGGGTTTTGATAGGAGCTTGTGAATGCAAATAAACTAGAACTTGTGCAGATTCTGCAAGGATATTCAGATGCACATCCAAGTTGAGAGGCATAACCTTATTGCGGCTATGAAGAATTTCAGCAAGGCTTCCGTTGGGGACGAACTCATACACAAGCATGAGGGAGCCTACTTCTAGGCAACAACCTATGAGCCTAACAATGTTCTTGTGGCTGACTTGAGACATGACGACGACTTGATTTTTGAATTCTAAATTCTGCAGCGAAGAATAAGTAAACGGTATCTTTACCGCCACCTGTGTGTTATCAACATAGCCCTTGTAAACATTAGAGAAGACACCTCTTCCAATGAGATTCCTACCCTTTATTATTGGCTTGAGCTCCTCTTTTCTGAAGATCTTTATATTATGTAACTTTGCTAATGTGTGCATGTCGATGCTATGGAGGTTCCTGCTTGCTTTCCTGCGGAGGACGTTCAATTTGTTTAATTTGTAGAATATATTAGGGATACAGCTAGAAATGCTTGTGCCACAACGGTTAACCTTTTGCTTCGTATCTTGCACTCCCCGTGATAGTGATGGTAATTGGTCTAGTTTCTGTCGGCCATCCTGGGAATGAAGCCATTCGATACTTTCTGCAACATCTTCCAGTATTTCAGAGTGTTCCTCGACATCCACTTGGAGGCTCCCAGCTGCAAGTTTTCCAGTTCTTTCTCCAGGTTGCTCCCTTGGAGAACTTACCTGCGGCTGAAATAATGAACTTCCAATGCTAGTTTTGTCTGAACAGTCTGCACTTGCCGTTTTAACAAGCCTGTTAACTATGTGTTGTGCAACTGGTCTCTTCTTTGGGTCCAAATCCATGCACTCTACCGCTATCTTGCAGCATACTCTTACTTGTTCCAACTGTATGTTGCCCTCTAATGCCTCCAATCGAATCATCCAACTTTGAACTACCTATAAGGTTGCAATCATGAGTTAATATTTAGTATATAATACAGTTTGATGATATGTGATTATTACATTACAACTACTAGAGTAAAGAATGCTGGAAATCCTAAGAAAATGGGTTGTCATGATTTTTTTTCATGGGGGCTATTTAATTTCAGTCTGCATATTTTAGCTTGATTCGTGTATATAGTGCCTATGTCCATAGTATAGAGAATGGGTACATAGGAATAATGCAATTCACACCTTGATACGTTAAAACTACAACTGAAGTATACAAAACATGATAACAGAATAATGATCAGTTTGTTTAGGTGCTATATCAAAATGTAGGACTTCATAGTACAACATTCTTCCATCAGTATAAATAGTCCCAAAACTCAACCGCCTCACTGAGGTTGTTTCATAAAGTAAGCATTTAAGAAAATTCTCAAAAATAAATAAGGAATGGTATTTAAAATCAACATTCAACTTGGAGCAAACGCCTAAATTATGCTTACATCCTCATCTTCACGATAGCACCTCACTCCTGCCACTATCTCCATTTTATTATAACCCCAAGACTATATATGTCTGACGCGAATGAGATTTGTCTTGATCTGATGTATTCCGGATCCACGTATCCCCTATGAGAAGATTTATAACGTCCGGTCCGGTCAATATAAAGTAATCATGCCTAACCGACCAAAGATATTTCAAGAGGATGGCTTACAGTGTTCCCCATAGGTTTTGAGTAATATAACGGGTTTGTTCCTCACCGAGGCACCTCGACAGACCAAAATCAGCAATTTTGGGTACCATGTGACCATCTAGCAATATATTAGCAGGCTCACAAAAAATTAAAATTAAGATGGGCCGATGAATCGGCGGAGCGATCGCCGGCACGGTATGAAATTGATCGATTCGGCTCGCAGCGGCATGTAGAGTTGGAGACGCGAGGAAGAATGCAGACGAGCTAGCTAGCTATCCGTCCATCCTCCTTGTGCCCTGCCGTTCCTTGCTTTGACTCTTCCCGTCAGCGCCTCGCCTACCCAACCCAGCGGAGAAGCACATGTTGATTCATCCAAATCATTGTCGGCGAGTGGTAGAGATTATACGTGGCCTTTTCTTACCCGTACAGGCGTAAGGCGGGCTTTTCTAGGCCCTGCAAAGCTCGTTCCCAGGGCGCCTGCCTGAGTCGCAGGCTCGCAGCATGACAAAGTGGACTGACTGGTTGAGGAGGGAGCGCGTGGAAGAGAATTGTACATGCCTACCCATTTTTCCTTCTTAACCCTGCATTTGATATATCAGCTTCTCACATTAGTCGTCTTTTTGGTCTATGTTGCAGAGAAAAGGGTCTGTAAAGCACACGGTGCAAGAGCCAATCCGTCGTCGCACCGAAGTTGTTCCATAGAACTAGATGATACATCATGTGTTGCTGTGGGAATTGATTATAACATATTTCACATGAGTGAAATGGTTCAGAATAAAAGGTTTGTAGGGTCTTTTATTGTTTTTCTTCCAGGGAAAACATATGAATACCCTTTTAGATAGATGATTCTCATAAATATTCCTACGTTTAGGACTTTTAGAGAAAACAAATGTCATCTTGTTTTGAAAGATGTGAGTCGTAGTGTTCCAATTTGTACGGCTTCTTTTCCCAAAAAATCCAACACATTAGACGATGTATCTTTTTTCCATTGCTCCAACATCTTGAAGAGAATTTCACGTGTTTGAGGTGTTTCCTATGATGTATTCAAACAGCTTTCGGTGAAAATTCATTTGATATTCACTTCTATATATAGATCCAAGGCTATAAGTTTGTAATTTTTGCATAATTTTTTTTCACTTTGTACGGACTAATTGAATTCTACTCCTCTAGTAAATATAGTGCAAAAAAAATCCATAGAAAAAGTCACATTTATAATCCAATAAATCAAATAACACACGTGAACAAAAAATTGAATTTCTTAATCCTCTCGATTATCTGTAAAAGTTCTTTAAATCAAACATTGTAATCATGTGAGATACTAGATGCTGGTTTTCAAGCCATATTTTTGCACGCCCCTGTTAGAAAGAAGAAGAAAAAAGTACAAAAAATGTGCCTGTATGGGAATCTGCCAAGTCTGTCATCAGCGCGATTCGGTCCTTCATTCCTCTGCTAATTCTATTTTGCCTCGTCGATGGTTCAAGGGCTCTGAACATGCCGTCCATTTTCAGATTGCATCCAAGTTAGATGATCTAACTAAACTGGGTTTTTTGTTTTGTGAAAACTAAAGGGGGTTTAACTTGACAACTAGTTTTATTTTACGCTAATTAACAAAAATTAACAACTAGTCCGATCTGATGCTAATTAAGAGTACATAAACTAGCTTTTCTTTTAGACTAAAGGAAATTTTCATGAACCACTAGGCAGAAGAGCCAAATGGGGGCACCTAACTTCAGAAAACAGAGCAGAAATTCAGATACAAGAAGCGCCACACCAGGACACCGGAGCTTCAGAGTTCAAGCACGAAGACAGCGTGTTTCAGCCTCGCCTGGTCTGCCGCCGAGATCGCCGGAGTTGGCAGCGGTGAACATCCTCCATTAAGCTGCAGAAACCAACGAATCTTGACAGATAAATTGATTTGGTCAGAGTGAGCGTCACAACTTTCTCTGAACAGAGGAAGGAACAGATTTGCATTACACACCATGGTTCTATACGACAAATCAAACACTGATAGTTGCCTATCTTATTCGAATACATAAATGTTGTCCGCACCATAATATGCATCAACTTATATATATAGCTAAACAGCTTGCGACCTACGAGATTGATTCAGTATGACAAGGCGCTCCGCGACATCTGCCATCGTGGGCCTTTGATCCACATCAAGGTTAAGACATTCCACGGCGATCTCTGCAAGACAGTCAAGGAGCTCCAAATCCTTTGTTGTTACTGCAATCTCCTTGTCAAACAGCTCAGTTGCTTTCTTCCCTTCTTTGTGAACTTCAAGGAAACTCCACACTAGGCTGTTGTTATCATAATGAGTGGCCTTCTTCCTGCTAATGACCTCCAGGATCACAACTCCAAAACTGTAGACATCACTTTTCAAGGTCAGCCTGCCTGTTTGCATGTAAACTGGATCCATATAATTTCTTTCACCGATGACGCAATCAGTGTGATCCTTATCTCGCGCAATCAACCTCGATATACCAAAGTCTGTGATCTTTGGTATAAAGTTATCGTCCAAGAGTATATTTCGCGGTTTGACATCACCATGCAGGATTCTGATACGAGCTTGTGAATGCAGATAAGCTAGGGCCTGTGCTGATTCTGCAATAATAGATAGACGGAGATCCAAATTGAGAGGCACCCTGCTGCCACAGTGAAGAATTTCATCAAGGTCTCCATTGGAAAGGAACTCGTACACTAGAATGGGGATATCTACATCTAGGCAACAACCTATGAGCCTAACGATATTCCTGTGGCTGACTTGAGACATGTTGATGACCTGATTTTGATATTGTGCATTCTCTAGCGCACAAGAACCAATCGGTTTCTTTACCACAACCAGTGTGTTACCAACAGCACCCTTGTAAACTTCACCGAAGGCACCTTTTCCAATCAAATTGATCTTCTTTATTATTGGCTTGAGCTCCTCCTTTCTGAAGAGCTTTATAAAATGTGACATTTCTAATGCATGAATGTTGTTCCTATTGATATTTCTGCGTCCTTTCCAATTGAAAATGCCCAAATTGTTCAAATTGAAGAACCCACTAGAATTTCCTCCGTCATGACGGCCAGTATCTTGCACTGCCCGTGGTAAATGACCTACTTTCTGTTGCTCAACAAATAAACCGCTAATGTCAGTTTCCTCTGAGTAGTCAGCACTTGTATGTCGTGCATGTAACCTACCAGAACGATTTAGTATGAGAAGGCGTTCTGCAACTTCTGTCATCGTGGGTCTATGATCCACGTTCATGTTAAGACATTCCACAGCAATCTCTGCAAGATAGTCAAGGAGCTCCAAATCTTCTTCTGTTAGCGCAATTTCCTTGTCAAACAACTCGGTTGCTTTCTTCCCTTCTTTGTGAACTTGAAGGAAACTCCTCAATAGGCTGTTATTATCAGAATGAGTGGCCTTCTTCCTGCTAATGACCTCCAAGATCACAATTCCAAAACTGTACACATCACTTTTCGAGGTCAGCCGACCTGTTTGCAGGTACACTGGATCCATATAACTCGTGTCACCGGTGTGCTCCTTATCTCCCATAATCAATTTTGATAGGCCAAAGCCTGCGATCTTTGGCATAAAGTTCTCATCCAAGAGTATATTTTCCGGTTGGACATCACCATGCAGGATTCTGATACGAGCTTGTGAATGCAGATAAGCTAGACCTTGTGCTGATTCTGCAGCAATATTTAGACGCACATCCAAGTTGAGGGGGATCTTACTGTTGCTGTGAAGAATGTCATGAAGGTTTCCTCTGGGGGGGAACTCATAAACTAGAATG
Source organism: Triticum aestivum (assembly GCF_018294505.1). Taxonomy (NCBI): domain Eukaryota; kingdom Viridiplantae; phylum Streptophyta; class Magnoliopsida; order Poales; family Poaceae; genus Triticum; species Triticum aestivum. The sequence goes on along the minus strand of NC_057807.1, from coordinate 695,525,291 downwards.
GGGTTATCAATGTCCAGGCAACAACCTATGAACCAAGCAATGTTCTTGTGGCTGATTTGAGACTGGATGATGACTTCATCTCCTAAGTCCTTGTTATCAACATCAAACGTTTGCTCCACTGCAACCAGTACATTATCAACAACGCCTTTGTAAACTTTAGTGAAGAAACCTTCTCTGATGAGATTCTCATTCCTTATTATTGGCCTGAGCTTCTGCATGCTGAAGATATTTATAAAATGTGTCTGTTCCAATGAACGCCTGTTGTTCCTATCAAAAATCTTGTGGGCTGTTCTGATGTAGATGTCCAAAATGTTCAACTCGTTCAACCCAGTAGAGATAGAGCTAGAATTACTTGCGCCATGGCGGTTGACATGTTGTATTGTATCTTGCTCACCCTGTTGGCCTTCCTGGAAATGAAGCCTTCCAAGATTTGATGCAACATCTTGCAGTATCTCCAACTGTTCCTTCATATCTGCGTTTTGGTGGCTCTCGCCTGCAAGCTTTCCAACTCTTTCTCCTGATTGTTCCCTTGGTGAACTTACCTGCAGCTCAATCAATGAATTGTTGATGCCAGTTTCATGCGATTTGTCAGCACCCTCAATTTGATCAAGCCTATCAATTATATAGCATGCATCTGGTCTCTTCTCTGGGACCAAGTCCATGCACTCTATAGCTATCTCACTGCATACTCTCACTTGTTCTAATTGCATGTCCCCCTCTGATACTCCCAATCGACTCATCCATCTTTCAACTGCCTATAAGGTTGCAATCATGAATTAGTATTATATAATGATATATGTGGTTATTACAGCTACTAGAGAAAAAAAATGTTGGAAATCCCACAAAGAGAGGGAACGTAAGTATCTTCTTTCATGGAAGCCACTTTATTGCAGTTACCATCTCTTAGCTTAATCTGTCTATATGTACTGCCTATGTCTGTAGTATAGAAAATGGGCATCTGGAAAACCAAGTGCCCCTGTGATTTCCTTCCATGCAATTCACTTGGTATATCTTAGAATGGTCAGTTTGTTTAGATGGTACATCAGAATAAGGGATTACATGAGTATATCAGAGTAAGGGATTACATGAGTATATCGGAATAAGGGAAGTATCCCTGTCAAAAAAAAAGGAACAAGGGAAGTATAAGTATTTTTTTTTTACGTGGTGAAGCATGCACTTCTCTTGAACGGATGAAGTGAACACGTGTGTATGTAAATGTGAGCAACATGCTTTGAATTCCAATGGGTAGAGCCATGCTCCACAAGTCAAGCATCTCTCTGAGGGATTGCTCCGATAAAATAGGTACACATATAAGGAATTTTTTTAAAAAGAATGATGTTGTTGATGATGTAATTTGGCTTGTCAGTTTTACAAATTTAATAATTGCTGGTTAGGCTGATTGGTTCATATATCATTTGGAATCTGAGTTTTGCTCAAAGTGCAGATCAGAAGTATATCCAATGCGGAGGTCGGAGGATAAGTGCGGCACGGTTTTGCATAATGGAGCTCTTGCGTGGACAGAAGAGGGGCAAGGAAGAAATCTGGCCTGGAAAATAAAAGATTCTACATGGGCTAGTTATTCGGTTGGGACAAGCCCAAATATAAGCTAGTACTCACTTTGTTCCTAAATATATGTCTTTTTTAGAGATTGCAATAAAGACTACATATTGGTGCATATAGACATATTTTAGAGTATACATTCACTCATTTTGCTCAGTAATGTAATCTGCATCGGAATCTCTAAAAAGACTTATAATTAGGAACGGATGGAGTACGTAGTATAGGACTTGGGCTGTTGTCCCATGTGTTTTGGGTGCTGGCTGAACTAATTATAGATTAGAAAATATTATATTTAACTTGCAAAAGAAGCAAAACAAGGACTGGTTTATGTACATGAAAAAGGAGTCATATTCCGATTCAGCCAAAGACCAGGCACTTGGCCGCTTTTTACAATCTTATGTTACTCTTTCCCCTGCGGTTTTTTTTCCTTCCATCACCTAGGTCGTAGCTTCTGCCTAGCTAGCCCTAGCAGCCCTAGGGTTCGGCTCATCTTTGTCATTTTGCACCGAAAATGATTGATTTACCTGTTTGGCACTGCTCCGCTTCACCAAAATCAGTTTCACTTAACCAAATCCACTTTGGAGCAGTTTCATATAGAAGTTGTAGCACTAATAAAAGAGAATGTTTGGCTTCCATATAGCTCCAGCTTCAAGAATGTAAAATTAGGTGGAAAGGATCTATTTGATTGTATGAGAGGGGGAAAACGAAGGGATATCCACTTACTGGTGGCAGTGGTGGGTAATTTTTCCCCAACTCCAGCTTCTTGAGTTTTTTGGAGCACCCCATCAAGAGCTTCGTAAAAAATTGGGAGTTGTACCCCAGATTCTAGTTTTTTTTGCGGACCGACATATCGTGGAGCTACCCCGTTTGGCTTGTGTTTTCTAGAGCGGAGTTGATTTTTAAGAAGTAGAGCAGTCCCAAACAGGCACCTTCATGAAAGTGAGGAATCGATGGTGCTGCGGGGATCATTTTCCCGTGGCAATAGATATTTTACTAACATAAAGCGCGACATAATTAATTGAAATCTTTCTTTTTGAAAAGGAATTATTTCAAATCTACAATTCAACTTGGGGAAAACGCCTACTAGTTCTCACATGCTCATCTTTGTGATATTGCCTCACTCCTGTCAGTATCTCCATGATTATAACGCCAAGGCTATACACGTCTGATGAGAATCCAATTTGGCCTGATCTGAGGTACTCTGGATCCATATATCCCCTGTAAGAAAATTTATGAAGCCCGATCAACAAATATGCAGATAAATGTATAGTCATGCCTAACAAACTAAGAGCTTTGAAGAGATTGGCTTACATTGTTCCAGCTATGTTTTTAGTAATAACATAGGTCTGCGTTTGAGTGAGGCATCTTGATAGACCAAAATCAGCAATTTTGGGTAACAGGTGACCATCTAACAGTATATTAGCTGGCTTCAGGTCCAAGTGAAGAATTCCCTTCTCACGGAGAAGAACTAAACCCTCAGACAATCCTCTGATTATTTGATACCGATTCCTCCAATTAAGTCCACAAGTTGCATCTGCACACAAGGAGCAGATGGGATTTGTAGTTTCTTACTTAACTTAGTACATGGCTATAATGTCACGTTAATAGATGAATGCTAGGTAAAATAAGCATACGACATATGCTATGTATTAATAATCTTTAACGGAGCAAATAAATTTGCTATGTGTTTAATAACCTTTAAAAGAGCAAATAAATATGTAAAGTAAGTGTATGACATGCTATGTGGTTTAATAACCTTTAAAAGAGCGGGCAAGGGCGTGCGCACACGGGGGACTCGGCCTCACCGGAGCGGGCAGTGGCGCTGGGCCTTGGCCTCGCCACAGCGGGCGGGGGTGCGGGCATGCGGGGCTCGGCCTCGTCGGAGCGGGTAGGAGCACGGGCACAAGGGGCTTCAGCCTTGCCGGAGCGGGCAGGGGCTCGCGCGGGGGGCTCGGCTTCGCCGGAGCATGCCGTGGAGGCCTCGGGTGCAGAGGATGGCCCAGGCGACAGAACATCTTATCTAAATCCTCCATGGGGAATTTCAGAGGAAGGGGATAGAACTGACGTGTGGGCCCCACATGTTAACGGTCAAAGTTAACGGTGCTGACTTTTTCAGTCCTGGCGAATGGGCCCAGTCTGTCATAAGCGCGTTTAAAATGAACGAATCGGTCGATTTACAGACATGGTAGTTTTTAGTCATAGATTAGCAAAAAAATGGTAGTTTTCGGTACAAATTCGCAAAGTGGTAGTTTGTGGGCACCGATCCACGAATTGTGGTAGTTTTTGGTTAAATACTCTAAAAGAGCAAATAAATATGTAAGTAAGTGTATGACCTATGTAAAGTAAGTGTATGACATACTATATGTATTCATAACCTTTAAAAGAGCAAACAAATATGGGAATAAACGTCATCCTACCGGTAATGTGATTATCAAGACTCCCGTTGCATACATACTCAAAACATAGCAACCAGTTCCGTTGATCTGCCATGACAAGTTTCCCCTTGTACTCTTCCATTTTTCCTTGCGTGTCAGCACATACCCCAGAAAACGTACTATATTCTTGTGCTTGGCCTTTATCAGGTTTCTAATCTCTTCATGGAATTTCTCTTCGGGAACAGCAGCTGTGTTGGTCAGCTTCTTCACGGCGACTATACCTTTGCCGACAACTCCCTACGGTGACAAAATACGTTGTTAACAAGAACTCTTGTGTGTGTGTGTGTGTGTGTGTGTGTGTGAATATCTGATATATTTGTTAGGTTTTCAGATCTACTATGATTGGGATTGGAGAAACTAGCTGATGGGATCCATTTGTGTGGTACCTTATAAACCACCGCAAACCCGCCCCTGCCAATTTCGTGATCAGAAGAGAAACAATTTGTGATGTCTTTTAGAAGTGATAACTGCAGGTTCATGGGCTCGGCGCTTTCATCAAGCAGTATCCTCTGGAGGTCGTCGCCGTGGCTTGTACCGGATTCATTGGCCATTTGCAATCACTGCAAATGGAATGAAATGAACACCTTTAAAGCAAGAGCAATGCATTTATTTTATTCTGAGGCTAGCCCCTATGCGTAATTAACTAATTACACAATTAATCATGAAAGGAGCGATTACAGAATGAAGATCCGGTGCATCAGGGACAGGGGTAGAATTTACCCAACTGCATGTCTGTCTAAATTTATTTCAGTATATCCAGGCATCAAGTTTTCCAACAAGGGACATCTCTCGATTACCATACCGAACACACATGATCTCCTCTGCTTCTGGGCATCAACTCATCCAGCTTCTCCACCGCTTGTGGACCAAATACTTGGTGGAAACATAATTTTGACATGCATGTGTGGTCGAAATTAAAAGGTAAATTAAGCCAGGTGTGTTGTTGATTTCTCTGCCCGTTCACAGAGTTGAAGTTGTGATCACGAGAATTAGTTACTACATCTTGGTGCCAGTTACTTTGACCATCTGGTGTTTACCAAATATGAAGAGGTTTGAAGATGTAAGCTTCTCCAACAGTTTTTTTTACCAAGATGCATGATTGACATGACAAGGAAATTAGATAGCAAGAAGACTTGGAGAGGAAATTAAGGTGAGATCAAAACATGGACGCATGATAATGCAAAACCTGGGGCGCTTTCCCATCTGAAGAAAATCAGCTTCAGATGGAGAAGAAACTGATTGACTAAGCTACGAATTGACGCATAAATACCTTGGCTACGGCAATTGGTCGATGTTTTGCCAAAGCAATCCTCCGCAAGTCCTTGTTTACGAGCTATGAAATCGATCTTGCTTGCAGCAGCAAGGTCGATGGATTGATATGTGAGGAAGGAGAAAGTCAATGCCTACCTTGCTTTTGATTCTTGCCGTCAAGGCCTGGCTAATTGCATGTATTTCTATGTGGAGTGGTACTACTAATAGTATAATGTGCAACTTTGTCACTTGCGGTGGCAGCTATCAGAACTATAATAAAATGACTATAGCCATGGTAGACCAACGGTAAGTGGAACACCCACCCCTGCCAGGGATGATTAGTGCCAATTTGATTAACAAATGACACTCACTAATCAATCAAGCTTAATTAACTTACTCCTCAGTAATGTGGTTATCAAGACTCCTATTGCATACATACTCAAAACAGAGCAGCCAGTTACCGATTAACCGGATGTCCTCCTTCGGTGGAATCTTCCATTACTCCAACTACCTGAAGAGAATTTTACGTGTTTGAGATGTTTTCTATGCTGTGTTCAAACAGCTTTCAGTATAAATTTGTTTCAGATTTAGTTCTATAGGGACTCAAGGCTACAAGTTAGTAATTTTGCGTCATTTTTTTCGCCTTTACGGACTATTTGATTTGAAGAATTTTAAGAGCATTCAAGGCTAGAAGTTCGTAATTTTGCATCATTTTTTCACTTCCAGGGACAGTTTATTCCAACAATTTTGAAACAAAGGGATATTTCCGGTATGATGAGTCAGTGAGAAAAAAAAATCTATGCCACACATCCATAGAAATATAGTGCAAACAAATCCATAGAAATACGTCACATATATAATCCAACAAATCAAACAACCCACATGAAAAACTTCTAAATTTCTTCAGCATGTAAAGCTTTCAATAGAACATCCTAGATGTTGGGTTCTAAGTCATATTTCCACGCGCAAAAATCATAGAGCGCCCCTGTGAGAAAGAAGGAAACAAAATCATAGAGCGTGCTTGTAGGGAAATCTGCGACTCCGTTCTCGGATTGATCTGTTCATCAGTGCTACTCGGCCTTGACATAGAAAAGCAACACAAACAGGGTAGAACCAGCTTTCCAGATCGATCCAGAAGGGGCACCTAACTTGAGAAAACAGAACAATTCAGGTACCTGTAGCCCCACACCAGGACACCGGAACCGGTTTCAGACAACGGGGACAAAGGACAAAGCCTCGCCGAGATCACCGGAGTAGATGACGGTGAACATCCTCCATTAAGCTCCGGTCCTCCTTCCTTTGAATCTTGCTTCAGAGCTGCAGGATCCAAGGACTCCTGACGCATTGGTTATCACGTTGCTCAATGCATTTTCTCTCTGAAGAGCAAACTTTCTCTGAACAAAGCAAGAAACAGATTTGCGTCATACATCATGGTTCTATACAACAGTGAAATAAGTCAAACGCTGATAGTGATAGTTGCCTATCTTATTCGAATACATAAATGTTGTCCGCACCACAATATACATAAACTTATATATATAGCTAAACAGCTTGCGACCTACGAGATCGGTTCAGCATGAGAAGGCGCTCCGCAACATCTGTCATCGTGGGCCTCTGATCCACATCAAGGTTAAGACATTCCACGGCAATCACTGCAAGACAGTCGAGAATTTCCAAATCTGCCATTGTTACTGCAATTTCCTTGTCAAACAGCTCCGTTGCTTTCTTCCCTTCTTTGTGAACTTCAAGGAATCTCCTCACTAGTCTGTTATTAACAGAATGAGTGGGCTTGTTCCTGCTAATGAGCTCCAAGATCACAACTCCAAAACTGTAGACATCACTTTTCAAGGTCAGCAGACCTGTTTCCAGGTATACTGGATCCATATAACTCAAGTCACCGATGACATTGCAAGTGTGTTCCTTATCTTCTGTAATCAACCTCGATATCCCAAAGCCTGCGATCTTTGGCATAAAGTTTTGATCCAAGAGTATATTTGCCGGTTGAAAACTACCATGCCATATTTTCATATGAGCTTGTGAATGCAGATAAGCTAGACCCTGTGCCGACTCTGCAGCAATAATTAAGCGCAGATCCAACTTTAGGGGAGCCTTGTTGCCGCCGTGAAGAATGTCATTCACGGTCCCATTGCAGACGAGCTCGAACACTAGCATGGGTTGATCTACTTCTAGGCAACAACCTATGAGTCTAACAATATTCTTGTGGCTGATCTGACGTACGATGGTGAATTCATTCGCAAATCGGGCATTACCTGAACTATTTCGACTAATCAGTACCTTTACCGCAACCAATGCATTGTCAATGTGACGCCCTTGTAAACTTCAGCAAAGCCACCTCTTCCAATAAAATTGATACCCCTTATTATTGGCTTGAGCTCCTCATTTCTGAAAACCTTTACAGTATGTGATATTTCTAATGGGCGAGGATGGTCCCTGTTTGCTTTTCTGTTGAAGATGTCCAAATTTTCCAAGTTGTAGAACACATTAGAGATAGAGCTAGAAATGGCCCTGCCATGACAGTAAACCTTTTGCTTCATCTCTTGCACTCCACAAAACGGTAATTCGTCTACTTTCCGTTGGCCTTCCTGAAAATGAAGGTCAATACTTTCTGTGACATCTTCCAATATTTCAGAGTGTTCCTCCTGGAGGCTCTCGGCTGAGGGTTTTTCAATTTTTTCTCCAGATTGTTCTCTTGGTACATGCAGCTCAAATAATGAACTGCCAATGCTAGTTCCGTCTGAATAGCTAGCACTTGCCGTTTTATCAAGCATATTGACTATATGCCGTGCAGTTGGCCTCTTCTTTGGGTCCAAGTCCATGCACTCTATCGCTATCTTATAGCATACTCTTACTTGTTCCAACTGCATGTCCCCCTCTGATGCCTCCAACCGAATCATCCAATTTTCAACTACCTATAAGGTTGCAGTCACGAGTTAGTATTTATATATATAATTTGATGATATATGTGACTATTACATTACAGTATTTGAGAAAAATTGCTGGAAATCCTAAAAATAAGGACCGTAATGATTTTATTTAATGGGAACTACTTAATTTCAGTCCACATATTTTTATCTTCATTTGTGTGGTATAGAAAATGGGTACATAGAAAAACTAAGTGCACCTGGCTTTCTGTTCATGCAATTCTATTAAAATTACAACTGATGTATACAAAACATGATAAATGAGTAATGATCAGTTAGTTTGGGTGCTATGTATCAAAATGCAGGACTACGTAGTACATACTTCCAGATGTATTATTAGGCTTTGTTTTATGTAGCGAAGAGCACACTTGGATATAAGAAATAGGTATATAGGAAAGAACTAAAAAAGAAGGAATGATATTGCCAAGTTAAAACGTAGAAAAATAAATTAGTCAAAATCTACAATTCAACTTGTAGCAAATGCCTAAATTATTCATACATATTCATCTTCAAGATACTGCCTCACTCCTTTCAGTATCTCCATTATTATAACACCAAGACTGTATATGTCTGACAAGAATGTGATATGTCTTGATCTGAGGTACTCCGGATCCATGTATCCCCTGTGAAAAGATTTATTGAGCCAATCTGTGTAAAGTAATCATACCTAATAAAATAAAGATCTTTCAAGAGGGTAGCTTACAGTGTCCCCTGTAGGTTTTGAGTAATAGAACGGGTTTGTTCTTCACCAAGGCATCTTGACAGGCCGAAATCGGCAATTTTGGGTACCATGTAAGCATCTAGTAATATATTAGCAGGCTTCAGGTCCAAGTGAAGAATTCTCTTCTTGTGGAGAAAAAGTAGACCGTCAGATATCCCCCTGATTATTTGATACCGCTCCGTCCAAGTAAGTCCACAAGTTGAATCTGCACACAAGGAGCGCCCGAGATACGTAAATCTGTGAATGCTAGGAAAAGTAAGTGCATGACAAGCTATGTATTTAAGTAACTATTAACACAGTAAATAAAAATGGGAATAGACATTGTCACCCTACCAGTAATGTGCTTATCAAGACTCCCATTGCATAAGTACTCAAAACAGAGCAGACAGTTCCGCTGATCTGCCATGACAAGATTCCCCTCGTACTCTTCCATCTTACCTTTTGTTTCAGAGCAATACCCCAGAAACCGTACAATATTCTTGTGCTTGGCCTTTATCAGGCACTTAACCTCTTCATGGAATTTATTCTCTTGAATAGCAAACGTGTTTGACAGCTTCTTCACAGCGACCATACCTTTCCCGACTGCTCCCTACGGTGACAAAATACATTGTTAACAGGAACTCGTGTGTTTAGTGTTTTAGATCGACTGTGACTAGGATTGAAGAAACTAGTTGATGGGATCTATTTGTGTGGTACCTTATAAACCATCGCAAACCCGCCACTGCCAATTTGGTGATCAAGAGAGAAATGGTTTGTGATGTCTTGTAGAAGGGACAACGGCAGGTTTGTGGGTTCTGCACTTTCATCAAGTAGAAGCCTCTCCAGGACGTTGATGCGACTTGTACAGGATTCACGGTCCATTTACAATCACCCTGAGAATGAACTGGATAGAAGACCCTTAAAACAGAGCAATGTCTGAGGCTAGCTAGTATACGTAATTACGCAATTGATTAATCCCGAAAAGAAGTGACAAAATTACCAAGCTTCTCTGCTGATTGTCCACCTAATAGTGGTTAGAAACGTATTTTTTTCATGTGTGCTCCAATTAAGCAGGTTTGTCGTTGGTTTCTCTGCCTATTCACAAAGTTGAAGATGTGATCAAGATAATCAATTGGCACATCTTGGTGTGAGTTACTTTGACCATTCAGCGTTCACCTAAAATGAAGAGGCTTTTAAGATGTAAGCTTCTCCAACGGGTGTTTTCTCCAATGGTCGAGAATCATACAACACATGAATCACAGAATGAACCCCCCCTGATGATATTACCAAAGTGCAGTACAACTTCCATCTCAAGTCTGTTAAAAAAATTCTTTCACCAAAAGCACAAACATATCTGACTCGTTCACTGTCAGCAGAAAATTTGGAGAGCTTGACTCAAGATTGCACAAATTTTGTTCTCTCTCCGTGAACATGAACTAGCAATATGCAATTACCAGCCACAAGCACACGTTAGGCACCACATGAACTAATAATTCTTCCATCTGAACAAACATCAATTGAAGAAAACTGCATATAGTCCTGTTAATATGAAACTATTTCTCACTTAACTACTAATTTCCCACCGGTGTGGACCAGGACCAACAGATGATCTACAGAAGGAGTTTCAAATGAAAAGTACCAAAAATAGTTCAAATCGACAGCATCATAATAATCAGAAAACAGACATCAGTTTAAACTTGTTTTCAGTTCATCAAAAGCAAACCACCGTGGTCCTTCACGCCAAGCAGCATCAGGGCTCCGGTGATCAGCAGCAGTTCATTGAACAGGAAACGGTCATGTTGGACTAATCAGCTGGCCATGTGATGCCCAAAAGTTGTGCTCTGATATCTCTGCAGCAAGTAGTATTCATATGCTTCAAGGATTTTGTTCACAAACGCAAAATAAATCAACATTGACAGCTGCCCATCTTATTCGAGGATATATATGCATGTTGTTCAGACAGCATGCAGCATCAAACTTGTTGGTGAACAACCCTTGACCTACGAGATCGGTTCAGTATGAGAAGGCGTGCCGCAAGTTCTATCATCGTGGGCCTTTGGTCCACATCAAGGTCAAGACATTCCACTGCAATCTCTGCAAGACAGTCAAGAAGCTCCAAATCTCGTGTTGTTACTGCAATTTCCTTGTCAAACAGCCCGGTTGCTTTCTTCCTTTCTTCGTGAACCTCAAGGAAACTTCTCGCTAGGCTGTTATTAGCAGAACGACAGGCCTCCTTCCTGCTTATGAGCTCTAAGATCACAACTCCAAAACTGTAGACATCACTTTTCTCGGTCAGCAGGCCCGTTTGCATGTATAGTGGATCTGCATAAGACATGTCAACGATGTACACTGGATCCTCATCTCTCACATTCAGCCCCCACAGGTCAAAGTCTGAGATCTTTGGTGTAAAGTAATCATCCAAGAGTATACTCGCTGGTTTAATGCGGCCATGCAGAATTTGGTTAAAAGCTTGCGAATGCAGATAAGCTAGACCCTGTGCTGATTCTGCAGCAATAGTTAGACGCACATCCAGGCTGAGAGACACCTTGTTGTTGCTGTAAAGAATGTCATGAAGGCTTCCTCGGGGTACAAACTCGTATACTAAGATGAGGGTATCCATTTCCAGGCAACAACCTATGAGCCTAACAATGTTTTTGTGGTTGACTTGAGACCAGATGATGATCTCATTTGCAAATTGGTCATCCATTATGGCATTACCATTATATAGTTTCCTAACTGCGACCTGTGCATTATCAACCACACCCTTGTAAACTTCATCAAAAGGACCTTTCCCAATCAAATTGCTATTCCTGAGTACTGGCTTGAGTTCGTCCTTTGCAAAGATCATTATAGTAGCTGATTCTTCTAATCTATGTCGCATGAAGTTTCTATTGAAACACATGCGTGCTTTGCTGTTAAAGATGTCCAAATTGTTCAGCTTGTTGAAGACGGTTGAGATAGAGTTTAAAATGTTTGCAATATGCTGGTTTGCCTTTTGCTTTGTATCTTGGGCTCCGCATGATGAATCTTCCAATATTTTAGAGTGTTCCTCGGCATCCGCTTTGCGGAGTCTCTCGGTTGCGAGCCTTCCTCCCAATTGTTCACTTGATAAACTCGGATGCAGCTCAACTAATGAACTGTTGGTGCCAGTTTCATATGAACAGTCAGCACTTGCCATATTGTCAAGCCTATCAATTATATGGTGTGCAACTGGTCTCTTCTTTGGGTCCAGGTTCATGCATTCTATACCTATCTTATAGCATACTCTCACTTGTTCCAACTGCATGTCCCCCACTGATGCCTCCAACCGAATCATCCAACTTTGAACTACCTATAAGGTTGCAATCACGAGTTAGTATTTCTATAACCAATTTTGATGATATATGTGATTGTTATATTACAGCTACTGCAGTAAAAGTGCTGGTAACCTAAAAAAATAGACCATGATGATTTTTATTGCAGCCCAGTGCATGTAGCTCCCGCTTGCGCAGGGTCTGACCACTTTGGGTCTATTGTATGCAGCCTTTCCCTACATTTCTGCAAGAGGCTGTTTCTAGGACTCGAACCCGTGACCTCATGGTCACAAGGCAACAACTTTGCTGTTGCGCCAAGGCTCCCCTTCTGCATGATGATTTTTTTTCTCGAATACGCACGAGTGTGCGTATCATCTTTTATAGAAGAGTGGGGGAAGAATCCCAAACCACCATGGATGTTACAGAGTTTTAAACGCTACAGTAACACCCGCTCATAACGAACAATCCACCGCTCCACCTACAAACGTGGCATGATGATTTTCATTGGAACCATTTAATTTCATTCCACATGTTTTAGCCTAATTTGCGTATATATTGTTTATACCTATAATGTAGACAAAGGTTTAATTTCATGGAATTTGCATCGGGTACTTTGCAATTAAAGTATACATACTATCACACATGTATATTGTCAGTTTGTTTAAGTGGCATATCAGGATGTGAGACTACAACGTATGAATATGTTTTTCTTTCATAGTGAAAACACACACATGTTTATGTAAATGTGATTTGAATTCTGATGAGTAGACTCATGCCTCACAACTCAACCACCTCACTGACAGGCTATTTTCATAAACTAGGAATAAAAGAAAATATCATAAAATTATATTTTTGCTAAGTTAAAGCAGAACACAGTTATTTCAAAATATACACCGAAGCTTGCAGTTAAAGCCTTAATTGTTCTTACGGTCTCCTCTTCGAGATACCGCTTCACTCCAGTTAGTATCTCCAAGATTACAGTGCCAAGACTGTATATGTCTGACGCAAATGTGGTTCTTCCTGATCTGAGGTACTCTGGATCCATATATCCCCTGTGAGAAGATTTTAAAGGTCTCACGATAAATGAATGTGCAAATAAATGTAAAGTAATTAAGCCGTGCATAAAAAAATGAATAGCTTTCAGGAGGTTGTCTTACAGTGTTCCACACCGGCTTTTAGTAATTAAACGGGTCTGACCTTTATCAAGGCATCTTGATAGACCAAAATCACAAATTCTGGGTACCATGTGACCATCTAGCAATATGTTAGCAGGCTTAAGGTCTAAGTGAATAATTCTCTTCTCATGGAGAAAAAGTAAACCCTCACATATCCCCCTGATTATTTGATATCGCTCCCTCCAGTTAAGTCCACAAGATGCATCTGCACACAAAGCGACCGAGATATGTATTTTCTTACTTAATTTAGGTCCTGGCGATAATGTGACATAATAAGTAAACAACATGTATTTATTTAAACCTTTAACTAAGTAAATATGGGAATAGACGTTTTCAACCTACCGGAAATGTGCTTATCAAGACTCCCGTTGCATACATATTCAAAACAGAGCAACCAGTTCCGTTGATCTGCCATGACAAGATTCCCCTCGTACTCTTCCATTTTTCCTTGCATGTCAGCGCAATATCCCAGAAACCGTACTATATTCTTGTGCTTGGCCCTTATCAGGTTTCTAACCTCTTCATGGAATTTATTCTCGGGAACAGCAAACGTGTTGGACAGCTTCTTCACGGCAACCATGCATTTGCCGACCACTCCCTACAGCGACAAAGTACATTGTTTAACAAGAACTCGTGCGCATGTGGTGGTGTGAGTTTTTGATATGTGTCTGTTTAGCTTTTAGACCGACTGTGATTAGGATCGGAGAAACAAGCTGACGGGGTCTAGTTGTGTGGTACCTTATAAACCACCGCGAACCCGCCGCTACCAATTTGGTGATCAAGAGAGAAATGATTTGTGATGTCTTGCAGAAGTGAAAACGGCAGGTTTGTGGGGTCTGCATTTTCATCAAGCAGAAGCCTATCCAGGACATGAACTTGGCTTGTGCCGGCTTCATGGTCCATTTGCAATCACTGCAAAAGAAATGAAAGGACACTTAAAACAAGAGCAGTGATGATCTAAAAAAGCAAGAGCAATTAATGCCTACATTTTAGAGTGAGGGTAGCTACTACTATACATAATTACACGATTAATCAATCATGGAAGGAACAATTACGGAATGAAGAAATGATGCATCACACAGCAATAGAATTGATCAAGTGCATGCTATATTTTGAATTTATTTTGACGGAGTCATATTTCAAGTTTTCCACCCCTTGTCAACACAGTACTGGGTGGAACCATATTTTTGACTTATGTGGTTGAAATTAAAAGGTAAATAATTAAGCAGGTGTGCTCTTGGTTTCTTTGCTTATTCACAGAATTGATGATGCGATCACGATACTCTTTTTATGCAACAGCCTTGGTATGAGAGATTCAAAACTTAGGCCCTGTGTAGATGGAAGGAGGGAGTAACTAATTACCACACCCTGGTGTCATCGCAGGGTACTTTGAGCACTTTGATTTGACCAAAAAAGGGAGAGTCTTGAAGATGTAAGCTTCTCCAACAGGTGTTTTAACAATATGTACGCTTGACATGCCAAGGAATTAGATACTACTAGAGCCACTGTAACTTAATGCAAGGCATTTTTGCAGTTTAAAGGGAGTACCTAGCAAGGAAACTCAGCGAGGAGATTAAGATGAAATCAGAGCATGGACACGAGATTTTTTTTTCTTTTTCTTTTTTCGAAAAGGGGAAACACCCCGGCATCTGCATCATCATGACGAGATAATGCACTACCTAGAGTCGCTTCCATCCGAAGAAAATCAGATCGAGAAGAGACTGGTCAATTAAGCTACGAATTAACACATAAATACCTCAGCTCCAAAGACCGGTTGATGAATGGGCAAAGCAATCCCTCGGCAGGTGACTTTTCTCTGGCGAGATATGAAATGGATCTTGCTCACAGTGGCATGGCCGATGGGATCGATGGATATGTGAGGAAGTAGAGAGTCAATGCCCAGCCGAGCGAGCTAGCCTCACTGCCTGCCTTGCTTTGATTCTCCCTGACAATGCCTAGCTAACCACACCTCCTTCTCTGTTTAGTGGCAATAGTATAATGTACAATTTGTCAGTGGCACATTGTAAACTCTCGATAGGTGGAACACCCCTCCCAGCATCCGCGCAGTATAAATGTATAAGTAATACAAACCGGCGAATTGGTACAAACTAATCAATCGAGCTTAACCAGTTTGTATCTCAAGCAAAGATGGATTGATTAATTTGTGCGCATCGATTTCCAAAAGACCCATAAGGAACTACAGAACTTCTCGAAAAAGGCAGGTAGGTATGCTCACCGATGAGGGGGAGGCCCGGAGGAGGTGCGTCCTAGTCCAGAGCACCTGGCCCATTGGGGCTGGCGGTGCCTTCCCCTGTTCTGGATCTTGACGATGGCGGCGATGCTGGACGGGGACATGAGCGGGGATCACCAAGAGCGTGCAGGGATTCATCTTCCTAGATTCCTCCGCAAATTATCAGGGACAGGCGCAAGATGCAATGGAGCTTAGGCGCAAGGAGGCTGATGGGCTGCGGCGGAGGGGCGGCGGCGGCGAGGAGGGAGAGCGAGGGAGCGCGTTCGGTGGGAGAGGGGGTTGGGAGTTGGAGATCGTGGGCCCCGTTCTTCAGTGAGTACCCTTTTTCGCTGCCAAACAAACATATGAATGGTATCTTTGATTTAAATTGTTTTCTGGTACTACGTACTAAGTATTTGTAGGATTTCAATATTCAGGAAACAAATACGTTGTTTTATTTTGAAACAAATGATATGTAGGATCCAAATGTATAGGATTTAATTTAAGAATTCATTTGCATCAGATTCATGTTTCTCCCCACAAAAAAAATAAAAATAGATTCATGTTTTCTTGGGGTTCCAACTCCGACGTCCTGACAAGAACTTCAGGTGTTTCCTATGCTGTATTCAAACAACTTTAGGTGAATATTCACATGATAGTCGCTTCTATAAAGATCCAAGACGGTATAAATTTGTACTTTTGCAACTTCAAATATGCATTTTAGGGCCTATTTGATTTTCCAGGGCTCGCAAACGCGGAAGAGCATCAATGTAACCTTGCATCTATGATGGTGTTTGCGGCGGTATAATTTTGTAGTTTTGCTCTTTAAAAAATGCATTTTAGGGCCTATTTGACTTTTCCAGGGTTTACAAATGAGGAAGAGCATCAATGTAACATTGCATTCACGAGGGGTGTTTGCGCCAGAGTTTTGTCCGGCTGGGTCATGCATACAACAAGGAGTATTTCCAATGTGTTTTGGTGATGGAGAATTTTGCACCAACTATAGTGCAAATAAATTCATAGATAGATAAGAGCCTGCAAAAAAAAATCATAGACAATGGCCACATTTGATCGTACATCTCAAACAACCCATGTGTAAAAACTTTACCCCCAAATGATAAATGCCACACGTGTGGCATGGAGCACTCCGATCTTGACATTTTTTACAACTAAAGTTGCCATATGAAAAGAAAAAATCAAACCTACCCAAAAAGCTGAAACTTGCCATCCGAAAAGAAAATTGCCATGCTTGACAACCAAAATTGTTATCCTCGTGTCACTAAACTTGTCATTAAAAACGTTCGGAGTTGTCGTGTGTTCGTGTCATACGTGTGGTATTTATCATGATCCAAACTTAATAGTCCAAACTATATGTAGAAAACTAATCATCTAAAATTTGAGGTTCCATCTAACTAATCAGGGTCAGCTTGTGTTAATTTATGCTAATTACAGATGGATTTTTTTCATTTTTTTAGAATTTCTAATTACAAGATAGTTTTTTAGGCACAAAGATAGGTAATACAAGTTCCTCTCCAAACTAGTTCCCCATTTCGTTTTTGGGAAGGTTCACCCTTTTTTTAGTTCTTTGTTTTCCTTCTTCATTTTCTTTTTTATTTCGTTTTTTCATTTTCCTTTTCGTTTTATTATATTTTTTTCTTTTTCATTTTTCAGTTTTTCATTTTCTTTTTTTTAGAATTCAGGAGTTTGAAACCCGGGAACATTTTTTAAATTGCTGGATATTTTTTGGAATTTGGGATATTTTTCAAATCATTAACTTTTTTGCAAATGCACGAATATTTTTTGAAATCCGGGAATATTTTCTAAAATCGTGAATATCTTTTGAAATCCGAGAAAAAAAAATCACTGGTTTATTTAAATTGTTTTCGCTGGAAATTTAATCATTTTTCAGGTTTGATTTAAATCCTTCGACTCATTCACTGGGAACAAATTCGAGAAAAAAAATCATTGGTTTGATTTAAATTATTTTTAAAATTTGAGTACTATTTTTGGCTGGAAAAGAAACATATGAAAGGTACCTTTGATTTAAATGGTTTCTGCAAGTATTTGTATGATTTCATTATTCAGGAAAGAATTTATGTTTTTTTTTTGAACAAATGATATGCATAATTCTGCCAATCTACAGATTTACATAAACTGGTCAATAATCACAACATCTGAATCAGAATGAATCCATCTGACAATATAGCAAAGTGCAATACAACTTGTCAAGTCAGTTAAAGAAAATTATTTCACCAAGAGCACAAACAAATCTGATTCATTCACTGTCTCCAGAAATTTGGAGAGCTTGACTGAAGATGGCACAAATATGCAATGAACAGTCACTAGCACACATTAGGCATTTAGGCATCACATGACCTACTAATTATTCGATCTCGATCGACGTAAACTTCACTTAACTACTGATTTCCCACCAATATGGACCAATAGAGGATCTACAAAGGAATTTGAAAAGGAAGTACCAAAAATAGTTCAAATCGACAAACATCATAATTATCAGAAAACATACAACATCATACGCTTGTTTTTAGTTCTTGGGAAGCAAACACCATGGTCCTTCATGCCAAGCGACATCAGGGCTTCAATACACTTAAGATTCATTAAGATCGATCAGAGTTGTTGGACTCATCATCTTGCCATGTGTTGTCCGAAAATTGTACTCTGATATGTCTGCAGCAAGTAGTATTCATGTACAGCAAACTTCCTCTAAACAAAGGGAGAACTAGATTTGCATTATATTATCGTTGTTCTATATCTTTCAAACATGTTGTTCACAACAGCAAAATAAATCAAACACTGAGAGTTGCCTATGTTATTCGACGACATGCATGTGGTTCACACAACAATACAAGTAAACTTATTGGCAAATAACTTTTGACCTACAAGATCGATTCAGTATGAGAAGGCGCTCTGCAACATCCGTCATCGTGGGCCTTTTATCCACATCAAGATCAATACATTCCATAGCAACCTCAGCTAGACAGTCAAGAATTTCCTTGTCAAACAGCTCGGTAGCTTTCTTCCCTTGTTTGTAAACTTCAAGGAAGTCCCTCACTAGACTGTGATTATCAGAATTAGTGGCCTTTTTCCTGCTAATGAGCTCCAAGATCACAATTCCAAAACTGTACACATCACTTTTCAAGGTCAGCAGGCCTGTTTGCATGTATACTGGATCCATATAACTCAAGTCACCGATGACGCGTCCAGTGTGTTCCTCATCTCCCGTAATCAACTTCGATAAGCCAAAGTCTGAGATCTTTGGTACTCCCTCCGTCCGGAAATAATTGTCATCAAAATGAATAAAAGGGAATGTATCTAGATGTATTTTAGTTCTAGATACACCCCTTTTTATTCATTTTGATGACAAGTTTTTTCGGACGGAGGGAGTATAAAGTTATCATCCAAGGATTCTTGACGCACTGCTTACCCCGTTGCTCAATGCATTTTCTCTCTAAGACTGATAGTGATAGTGATAGTTGCCTACCTTATTCCAAGACATGAATGTTGTTCACACCACGATATGCCTCAACTTTTATATAGCTAAACAGCTTGTGACCTACGAGATCGATTCAGCATGACAAGGTGCTCCGCGACATCTGCCATCGTGGGCCTTTGATCCACATCAAGGTTAAGACATTCCACAGCGATCTCTGCAAGATAGTCAAGGAGCTCCAAATCTGCTGCTGTTACTGCAATTTCCTTGTCAAACAGCTCGGTTGCTTTCTTCCCTTCTTTGTGAACCTCAAGGAAACTCCTCACTAGGCTGTTTTCGTCATAATGAGTGGCCTTCTTCCTGCTAATGACCTCCAGGATCACAATTCCAAAACTGTACACATCACTTTTCAAGGTCAACCGGCCTGTTTGCAGGTACACTGGATCCATATAATTCATGTCACCGATGACGCGCCTAGTGTGTTCCTTATCTCCTGTAATCAACCTTGATATGCCAAAGCCTGCAATCTTTGGCATACAGTTTTCATCCAGGAGTATATTTGCCGGTTTAACATCACCATGCAGGATTTTGATACGAGCTTGTGAATGGAGATAAGCTAGCCCTTGTGCTGATTCTGCAACAATAGTTAGACGCACGTCCAACTTTAAGGGCGCATTGTTGCCGCCATGAAGAATATCATTCACGGTTCCGTTGGAGACGAGCTCGAACACTAGCATGGGGTGATCTGCTTCTTGGCAACAACCTATGAGCCTAACGATGTTCTTGTGGCTGACTTGAGACATGTTGATGACCTGATTTTCAAATTGTGCATTCTCTACCACACCAGAACCAATCGGTATCTTTACCGCAACCAGTGTGTTATCAACAAAGCCCTTATAAACTGCAGCGAAGCCACCTTTTCCAATAAGATTGGCTCCCCTTATTATTGGCTTGAGCTCCTCCTTTCTGAAGAGCTTTATAAAATGTGACATTTCTAATGCGTGAATGTTGTTCCTATTGATATTTTTGCGCCCTTTCCAATTGAAAATGTCCAAATTGTTCAACTTGAAGAACCCACTAGAATTTCCTCCGCCACGACGGCTAGTATCTTGCACTGCCCTTGGTAAATGACCTACTTTCTGTTGCTCAACAAATAAACTGCTAATGTCAGTTTCATATGAATGGTCAACACTTGTATGTCGTGCATATAACCTACGAGAATGATTCAGTATGAGAAGGCGCTCTGCAACTTCTGTCATTGTGGGTCTATGATCCACAACAACGTGAACACATTCCACAGCAATCTCTGCAAGACAGTCAAGGAGCTCCAAATCTTCTTCTGTTAGTGCAATTTCCTTGTCAAACAGCTCGGTTGCTTTCTTCCCTTCTTTGTGAACCTCAAGGAAACTCCTCACTAGGCTGTTTTTGTCAGAATGAGTGGCCTTCTTCCTGCTAATGACCTCCAAGATCACAATTCCAAAACTGTACACATCACTTTTTTCTGTCAGTAGACCTGTTTGCATGTATACTGGATCGATATAATTCACGTCACCAATGATGGTTGAAGTGTGTTGCCCATCAATCGGAATCAACCTCGATATGCCAAAGCCTGCGATCTTTGGCATAAAGTTTTCATCCAGGAGTATATTTTCCGGTTTGACATCACCATGCAGGATTTTGGTACGAGCTTGTGAATGCAGATAAGCTAGACCTTGTGCAGATTCTGCAACAATATTTAGACGCACATCCAAGTTGAGAGGCACCTTGCTTTCGCTGTGAAGAATGTCATGAAGGCTTCCTCTGGGGAGGAACTCGTAAACTAGAATGGATTTATCATTTTCTAGGCAACAACCTATGAGCCAAACAATATTCTTGTGGGCGATTTGAGACTGGATGATGACTTCATTTTCTAAATCCTTGTTATTAACATCAAACGTTTGCTTTAGTGCAACCAGTGCATTATCAACAACACCTTTGTAAACTTTAGTGAAGAAACCTACTTCGATGAGATTCTTACTCCTTATTATTGGACTGAGCTTCTCCATTCTGAAGATATTTATAAAATGTGTCTGTTCCAGTGTACGCCTGTTGTTCCTATCAAAAATCTTATGGGCTGTTCTGATGTAGATGTCTAAAATGTTCAACTCGTTGAACCCAGTAGATATAGAGCTAGAATTGCCTGCGCCATGGCGATTGACCTTTCCTAACTGCCCACCCGATAATGATAACTGGTCTACAGTCTGCTGGCCTTCCTGGAAATGAAGCCTTCCAAATTTTGCTGCAAAATCTTCCAATATCTCTGACTGTTCCTCCATGTCTGTGTTTTGATGGCTCTCGCCTGCAAGCTTTCCAACTCTTTCTTCAGATTTTTCACTTGGTAAACTTACCTGCATCTCAATGAATGAACTGTCGATGCCAGTTTCATCTGATTTGTCAGAGCCCTCAGTTTTATCAAGCCTATCAACTATATGATATGCATCTGGTCTCTTCTCTGGGTCCAAGTCCATGCACTCTACCGCTATCTCACTGCATACTCTCACTTGCTCTAACTGCAAGTCCCCCTCTGATACCCCCAATCTATTCATCCATCTTTCAACTGCCTATAAGGTTGCAATCATGAGTTAGTATTTCTTATAATGATGTGTGTAGTTATTACATTACAGCTGGAAAAAAAAAATGCTGGAAATCCTAAAAAGAGAAGGACAGTAATTATTTTGTTCCATGGAAGCCACTTAATTGCTATTTCTGTAGTAAAGAAAATGGATATCTAGAAAACCAAGTGCACCTGTGATTTTTTTTCATGCAATTCACTTGGGGTATATTAAAAATGATCAGTTGGTTTACGTGGTATATTAGAATAAGGGACCATATGGTACTTCCAGAAGCATAAATAGGCTTTATTTTTTGTAGTGAAGTGCATGCATTTTTCTTGAAGGAATGAAGTGCACAGATGTGTATGTAAATGTGAGCAACATGATTTGAGTCCCAAATGGGTAGAGCCATGCCCCACAAGTCAACCGCCTCTCTTAGGGGTTGTTCCCATAAAATAGATACTTAAGGAAATCTTAAAAAGAAAGGATGATATTTTGCTAATAAAGCATAGCATAATTAATTCTGAATCTACAGTTAAACATGGGGCAAACGCCTAAGTCGTTCTTACATGCTCATCTTTGCGATACTGCCTCACTCCTGTCAGTATCTCCATGATTATAACGCCAAGGCTATATACGTCTGATGAGAACCCAATTTGGCCTGACCTCAGTATTCTGGATCCGTATATCCCCTATAAGAAAAAAAATCTGAAGCCCAATCAACGAATATGCAGATAGATGTAGAGTCATGTCTAACAAAATGAGGAGCTTTCAAGAGATTGGTTTACATTGTTCCAATTATATTTTGAGTAATTGCACAGGTTTGTGCTTGACCGAGGCATCTTGATAGACCAAACTCAGCAATTTTGGGTTCCATGTGACCATCTAGCAATATATTAGCAGGCTTCAAGTCCAAGTGAAGAATTCTCTTCTCACGGAGAAAAGCTAGACCCCCAGATATCCCCCTGATTATTTGATACCGCTTCCTCCAATTAAGTCCACAAGTTGCATCTGAGCACAAGGAAAGGCCGGAATTTGTAGTTTCTTACTTAATTTAGGTACATGGCTATAATTCCATGTTAATCTATGAATATTAATAGCCTTTAACAGAGTAAACAAAGATGAGAACAGACGTTGTCATCATAACAGTAATGTGCTTATCGAGACTCCCATTGCATACATAATCAAAACAGAGCAACCAGTTTCGTTCCTCCGCCATGACAAGATTCCCCTCGTACTCTTTCATTTTACCTTGCGCGTCAGCGCAATACCCCAGAAACCGTACAATATTCTTGTGCTTGGCCTTTATCAGGCACTTAATCTCTTCCTGGAATTTATTCTCGTGAACACCATACGTGTTTGACAGCTTCTTCACGGCAACCGTACCTTTCCCGACCACTCCCTATGGTGACAAAATACATTGTTAAAAAAGGAACTCATGTGTGTGGTGGTTTCAATATCTTATACATTTGCTTAGATTTTAGATCAAATGCGGCGAGAAGCTGATTAGATGTAGTTGTGTGGTACCTTATAAACAACCGCAAATCCGCCGCTGCCAATTTGGTGATCAAGAGAGAAACAATTTGTGATGTCTTCCAGAAGTGATAACGGTAGATTCGTGGGCTCTGCGCTTTGATCAAACAGAATCCTCTCTAGGACATTGTGGCTTGTGCTGGCAGCCACCATCGTTTTCCCCCATTTTTCCAAAAACACTCCCGCCCGCGCGCGCTTGCTCCCGCCCCAACCAGCCATGGACGACGCCATGGACCTCGACGCCGCCGCCGGCCTCGCCTCCCTTGCCTCGTCCGGCACCGCCGCCCCCGCCGGGAAAGGCAAGCCTCGTGCCCCGCGCAAGACGGCCGCGACGACCAAGCCAAAGAAGCGCTGACGCCCGAACTGCGGGCACGCGAGTCGGCCAAGAGGAAGGGCCGGAGGCACGCCGCGGACGCGAGGGATGAGGCCGCCGCTCAGGCCGCCATCGTCGCCGCCGCGCAGCAGGAGGTCACCAACGCCCGCGTTGTGGCGGCAACAAGGGAGGCGCTCTACATGCTAGGGTTAAACCCTAGCCAGCACGGCATCGTCCAAGCCGCTGTCACCGGGGCCAGCACCGGGTCCAAGGACGGTGCTGCCCGACTCTGCGCGTCGGTTTGCAAACCGATCCCCGGCTTCCACGTCTACCCGCAGGCCTCCCGCCTCTCCGGGGAGTGCTCGCCCAAAGTGAGCGTGATCGCACCTTCCACGCCCGCGCCCATCGACCTCAACTCCACCCCGGTGGCCGGTGGATCGTCATCCGCCGGCGCGAGGAAACGCACGCGGCAGACGTCGGCCGGCGTGCTCCCAGACACCCGCAACCTGTTCGACGAAATATCGTCCGCCGCCGACGAGGACTACATGCAGAACCTCATCTTCGAGGGCGGTGTGCCGGCCGCTGGCTACGATCCCGATGAGACACAAAGCCTGGACGGCCGCGGGGCGTTCACGCCGGCCGCTGGCTATGATCCCGACCAGGCGGCCTTCATGCGTGATCAGGTCGGCTTCGACCTGGATGGCTTCCCCCTCGACCACGAGTTCCCGGACGACTACGGTTAAGAGGAAGAGGACGAGTGCGACATTGATGTGGAGCCCTTGTACGAGGACGAGCTCGCCAACCAAGCCGTCGGTCCTAAGCCGAAGCGCAAGAGCAAGCATACGAATGCGTACACGGCGGCCGAGGACAAGCTTCTTTGCGAGTGTTGGCGAGACATTGGACAAGACCCCAAGACGGGCGCCGAGCAAAAGCATTCAACCTTTTGGATTCTTGTCCACCGAGAGTTTCATGAGCGCAAGAAGTTTCCGCCGTACCAATTTGTGAGCACGCGTGGATGGGTCTCCATTTTCAAGTGGTGGAGGGTGATCTAACAAGAGTGCAACAAGTTTTGCGCCACTCTTGAGAGCGTCAAGGCCCGCCCCGTGAGCGGCATCGGCATTCAAGACATTGTATGCTAGCAAGCCGCCCTCTTTTGTGTCATCAAGTTCATCCTTTGCGTGTTCATTTTCATATCACTTGCCCATATGCTTGCATGGAAACATTTTGTAGGCATTTCAAGCTTTGGAGGCATTCAAGGTGCAACACAACGGCAAGTGCTTCAACCTCTCCCATTGCTATCGGGTCATCAAGGACGAGGAGAAGTTAAGGCGCAATATGCCGCACTCAAGTAGCGTGGGGGGAAGAAAGCCGTGGAGGATGTTGGGGAGGGCGAGCCAGCATGACCGCGGGGGAAGACCAACTCCAAGAAGGAGGACAAGCGAGATGCGGCCACCAACGCTTTGATCGCAAGCGTGGACGGCATGATCAACAAGAAGGACTCAAGGGAGGAGAAGCGCCGGCGTTTCAAGGCGGAGCAAATGGACGCTTTCATGGAGATTCAAAGGAGGAGGCTTGACCTGCAAGCCGAGAAGCAAGCCAAGATGTTCGAGTTAGAGGCGGAGAAGTAGGCCAAGATGCTAGAGATCGAGACCGCCAACGCCAAGACCAAGGCAAAAGAAGTGGCTCTCGCGAGCATGATGACCGGGGTGGAGATCATGAAGGTGGATCTTAACACCGTGTCGCCAAGGAAGAGGCCGTGGTTCAAGAAGATGCAGGCCACCATGCTCAAGTTCGACGATGAGTGATCTATGGCGGCGAGCGCCATCTTTTTTGTATGCCGGCAAGTGTGCAGGCATGACCACGGGAGCCGTGATGGCGCGGTCGAACTCAAGTCCCACCCTTTTTTGTGTGCTGGCATGTGTGCCGACCGGCTGGCGATTGCGCCAGCATGAACTATAGTGATATTTTCTGAAGCCGACATTGTATGTCGGCGCTGGCATGGTGCCGGCATGAGACATGGCCGCTGGCATGATCGCCCCGCGGGCCTTTTTTAAAAAAAGTTGAATGCGGACATGAAATGGGTCGGCACATTGGGCGCACTGCCGACCCCAATGCAAGACGCCGAGCGGGCGGCCGACCCAAACATACAAAAGTCGGACAAATGCGTCGTTCGTTTGGGTCGGCTCGTTGGAGTTGCTCTTAGACCCACCCAAACGACTCACCCGCTCTTCCCGTGCTTTTCATCTCACGCATTGTGCCGCTTACTGCGCCATATTCATGCCCGTCCAGAGCATGTCGCGACCGACATTGATGTCGTGATTTGACCGGACGGAAAGGCGGCACAAACGGATGCAACCTCTGGGTTCCAGCTTTGCGCGCCTCACCGCATCCTACATATCCCGAAGACAACGCAATCCGATGCCGCTAGTCCGCAGAGCCCAGATCTGGCCCGGTGAATGCGACTCCACACGTGACGCCTGTGGACGGCACACGCTGGCGGTGCATGCACGCGTCACTGAGAGCATCTCCAGCCGTTGTCCCCCCAGGACGCCTAAAAATCGCCTCCTGGGGGCGAGCCGGCGATACATTCGGCGCTGGGGCCGGTTTTGCGCCCAGTCGTCGGCCCCAGCTCGCCCCAGGGCGCCGATGTTGGCCCACTTTTTAGCCCCATTTCGGCGAATAAAGCCCATATGGGCGAGAATAGGCCCATATTCAGCGTGGTTCGCCGTGGCTCGACGTTCAATTGTCAATATAAATATTTTTTTATCACATATTTCATCACAGAAAAATCAAATACTTCAACAAAATAGTACAACAACAAATAGTTCAATACGAATTATATAGTTCAACAAATAAAAACTCATATTTCATCACACGTCGCGCCTGGCGTCGCCCTTGATCCTCCATAGGTGCTCTATCAGATCTTGCTGCAGTTGATGATGCACCTGTGGGTCTCGGATGTCCTGACGCATACTGAGGTAGGCAA
This sequence comes from Triticum aestivum, assembly GCF_018294505.1. Lineage (NCBI taxonomy): Eukaryota > Viridiplantae > Streptophyta > Magnoliopsida > Poales > Poaceae > Triticum > Triticum aestivum. The sequence goes on along the minus strand of NC_057807.1, from coordinate 695,498,831 downwards.
TACAGGTTACTGGTAGCTGGTGATCAACTTGGGCAAGAGGACCCTGCCTGTGGTATGGTTCAGTGTCAAACACTGGCTCTTCCTGCTCTCTCTCAATGATCATGTTGTGCAAGATGACACAGCAGGTCATGATCTCCCACATTTGATCTTTCGATCAGGTCTGAGCGGGGCACCGGACAACAGCAAATCGAGATTGGAGCACACCAAATACCCGCTCGACATCCTTCCTGGAAGCCTCCTGAATCTTCGCAAACCAGGCGTTCTTGTCTCCTAGCACAGGGTTTTTGATGGTCTTCACAAATGTCGACCATCTCGGATAGATGCCATCAGCTAGATAGTACCCCTTGTTGTAGTGCCTCCCATTGATCTCGAAGTTCACCGGAGAAGAATGACCTTCAACAAGCTTGGCAAAGACAGGAGAGCACTGCAGCATGTTGGTGTCATTGTGAGTTCCTGGCATACCAAAGAAAGAGTGCCAAATCCAGAGGTCATGTGTGGCCACGGCCTCAAGTACCACACTGCAACCGCCTTTGGCGCCTTTGTACATCCCCTACCAAGCAAATGGGCAATTCTTCCATTTCCAATGCATACAGTCGATGCTTCCAAGCATCCCAGGAAATCCTCTTGCTGCATTCTGTGCTAGGATCTGAGCAGTGTCTTCCGCATTGGGTGTTCTCAAGTATTGCAGTCCAAACACTGCCACCACTGCCCGACAGAACTTGTAGAAACACTCTATGCTGGTGGACTCGGCCATGCGCCCATAGTCGTCCTGTGAGTCACCGGGAGCTCCGTATGCAAGCATCCTCATCGCTGTCGTGCATTTTTGGATCGAGGTGAATCCAAGTTTTCCGGTGCAATCCATCTTGCATTTGAAGTAGTTGTCGAACTCCCGGATGGAATTCACAATCCTGAGGAAAAGTTTTCTGCTCATCCGATAACGGCGCCGAAATGTTCTGTCGCCGTGAAGTGGAGCATCGGCGAAGTAGTCAGCGTAGAGCATGTATTAGCCTTCGAGACGATGCCGGTTCTTTGCTTTCACGCGCCCCGGCGCCGAGCCACCTCGCCGCGGCTTTTCATTGCTCGCCAGCAGCTGGGCGAGGGCGGCGAGCACCATGAGATGCTCTTCTTCCTGGACGTCGGCCTCGGCTTCCTCCTCCAGCAGCGCGGCGAGCACTTCCTCGTCATCCGAGTCCATCACCGAGGCAGGCAAATCGCCGAACACCTTGCGCCCGGTGGGTGTGCACCCGCCGGTAAACTGCCCCTCCGCGGCCGGAAGCGGCGGCCGGAAACGCCCAGCTATTGTCGGAGGCGCTACTAGGAAAAGGCCTACTAATGGCGCACCGGTTTTGCCTACTAATGGCGCACTACCGGTGCACCATTAGTACCACGCCACTAGTATTTTTTACTAATGGAGCACCACTGGTGCGCCATTAGTATCTGGTATACTAATGGCGCACCAGGCAATGCGCCATTAGTATGTAACACCATGCGCCATTAGTATGCCTCCCGGGGGGCCATACGTAACCATGTGCTTTGTCATACTAATGGCGCACTCTGTGGTGATGCGCCATTAGTATCCTTTGGCATACTAATGGCGCACCTGTATGTGATGCGCCATTAGTATGAATATTTGGTTTTTTTTTACTTTTCTAATTTTTGCACAGGTTACAAAATATATTATTGTGCAAAATATAGATAGCAGCACACAGCAACAGCAGATTCATCGAATACAATAGAAGATTAGTCTCCAAATACAATTCATCATATTAGTCTCCGAATTCAAAAGACCGAACAAAGATAAAATATTACAAGTCTCAAGACCGCGAGTATCGAGTTTGTCTTCACATTACAAGTCGATATCGATCATCTAAACTACCATCACATAGAAGAGAGCTGCGGTCATCACGACAAGCATCATCACGATCAAACTGGTCTTCATCCGGTTCCTCCAACGCTCCCTCCTCTCTCCCGCTAGATAGCGGGCGTATCTAGATTCAGCCTCCGCCCTAGTGGTGTACCCTTTGTAACTGTTACCGCTGAAACAGTGAACCTGTCTCCGACACTCCTCCCAGTGTCATAGACTCTGGGAACCTTACCCTTGTACACGACATACGACGACATCTCTATGCACAAGCCAAACAACAGACAATACATAAGCAATATGTAAGTATGCAACAAAAGGATCGGAAGAGAAAAGCAAGACATTAATAGCACGATTCATGGTCCTACTAATAAATAGCATCGATTACATCTAAGTTGAACGACTGTCCGAACCAAAGAGACATACGAATTCATTAAAGTTTAATTACAACATGAGCCAATCAATGTTTCAGAACTACACATCACTACTTTCGACTCGACTCATCGGACAGGAGCGTGGATGAAGCCGTCGTCTGTCGTGATGGTCATGAAATCGCGGTCGTTGTCACCCTGCATTTGTAGCGTTCCATCTATCTCACTGTTGGACGGTTGATATCTGAGGAAGAACTGCCCCGAGGTATGAAGGACATCTTGATGGATGATGTCCGCAAACTCCGACTGGATGCGAAAGAATTCTTGTCTGAGGTCCGCGTCCTGGATTGCCGACAAGCTCGCGGCCCAATCTTTGAGATTATCTGGTAGCAGAAGGTGATGATGGTCCCTTACGATCGCCCGCATGTGATGGAGGGCGTAGTAGGCATCCTTCTGACCGCCAGGCGGCTGCTTGACGCAGCAGAACTTCGTATTGTGTGAGAAGGTGTGCTTGCCGTACTTACGAACTGCCCTGGTGAAGGTGCCTCCAGATTTGGCGTAGCCGGGGAGAACATCATCAAGAACTTTCTTGACATTTGTGTAGTCTATCTTGGAGTTACGGTTCGGGTCGAAATACGTGGCCATGGAATATTTCGGGCTTAAGAGGATGAGTGTGCAATGTGTGTCACTGCACAGAACACGGAATGTTAGAAAAAAAAGAACGATCGAAATCTAAGAAATCATATGTTACGGGGCGGTTGAGGGATGACTTACTCGGGAAAGTAAGCCACAAGGAAGTTATCCTTATCTGCGTTTGCCAGAATGACGCCTTCGAGGTGTGAACTCGCAACTTGGCGGTCCCCAGCGCTGCTCAAGTGCTTGGCACACATGTAGAAGGGGTCGACTATCACGATGTCCGGGGTCTTGTCTCTAATGATACGCATCTCCATACTCAGCGAAAACAGCCGAACGAAGTTGTAGTGCAGCGGATGAAGGTTAAACATAGCAAAGATGTCATCAAACCGCATGACGATCGTACCCCCGATGTGCCATCCACAAAGCCCTTGCCCTCTGGCACCTTGGCCACGAAAACCGGGTATGCCACATCATTCTCTCTGAGATGCCGCTTCTCCAAAGAAAGAACACTGTCGTGCAGACTCCGCATAGCACCGGTTGCAGCATTAAGCATATTTGGCGGTAGCATCGCCCTACCCGCCACATGCACCCTCCTCGAAATATCCTTAGGTGAAGGTGGCCCGTCCTGAGCACGGATCGAACTCGGTGCCGGCTGGCTCGCACTGGCACCCTTGTTAGTCTTTCGTTTCCGTCCCTTCTTCTTGATCTCTTGTAATGGGACCGAGTTCTGCTCATAGACCGCCTTCTTGAGCGTGTTGGGGCTGATAATATTTCGCTCCTCAGCTATCTGAGGCTCGGTGAAAGCGGGAGCTGGAGGCGTCTCCTGAGAACTGAACGCCAGACGACGCCTGTTGCAATTGGATTTCTCTGCCGTACCAGCTATATCATGGTCGTCTTGATTGGGTTCTTGAGAAAGAGGCCCGCAGAACTCGTCAGCGTACCCATGTTCGGCAAAGTACTTATCGACTTTGGTAAATGTACTGTCGTCGTTGTCGTCGTCGTCCGGATCCTGTGCCATAGGGATGTCCGGATCCTGTGCCATAGGGTGTCCGGCATAGGGATGTCCGGCAGGTCCGGTAGCGTTGCGGCGTTCTTGCCATGGCTTGGCGCCGGCACGACTGGCGGTCTTGTTTGTGGGGTGGTGTCCCCCGCCCCCAAACGAATCTGGCTCTTCGGCCAAAGCAGGGGCCAGTTTACGCAGGCACTGAGGGTCATCTCATCTTCTTCGTCGGCCCCAGCGGGTCGAATCAAAGGTAACAGCTCGTCGCAGCCTGGCAGCACCCGAACCACTTCAACCCTATACACTATGGGTGGCATCAGATTACCGTGGAACATGGGGTTGCCCGGTTGAACGATTCTGCCCTTGGCGACATCGACCAACTCGCCGCCCACGAAGTGCAGAAGAGTGCAAGGAACGTCGGCGGCGCCCTGTGAAAACATGTAGGGCGTCAGGGATGCCCAGTCAAAGGCAAGGAGATGAAGTCATCGGTCGAGAGGCTTAGTTACCGTGATGCCGTCGAGCTCGGCTAATGTCGAGGCACCGCCAATGGCGGGCGTGCAACTGACGGAGGGGGCGCTTGCTGGCGAGGTGCCGGCCGGCGTACACCCGGGTGCATCAAGCTCCAATGCCCGTGCCGGCGCCGGAGACACAATACCGCCTCCGCCGGAGACACCAATGGTGCCGCCGGAGACACCAATGGCGCCGCCTGCACGCTGTGCGAGTTGCTGGCCGTGAAGCTGGGAACCGGGGGAGGCCCCTGTTGGCCGCCCGCAATCCACGTCGTCAGCCCATGAATCAACGTAGGCACCATGGCATTGAGCTTCGTTCCCAGTTGTTGTTCCACTTGCTCTTGGACAAGCTCCGGAATCCGCGCCACTTGAGCCTTGAGTGCTTCAACCTCGCGCGTCTGGCTTTTCGAGCTGGTCTTTTTCTCCTTCCGCCCACCAGCGGTATAGTATGACGACCATTTTCTGGACAAGCCTTTGCCGGCCACACGACCAGCTGACGTCGGCTTATTGAGCTTATCATTGTTTTTCATTATGTTCAACGCCCTATTTAAAGGGGTGTCGAAAGGGGAGCTCTGAGATGACCCCGCACTACTGCTTTCAGTGTCCTGCGGAAGGAACGTGAACCATTTAGAAATATTGGGGATTGATTAGAGTGCAACCATATGGAGCTAATTACGCGGGGATGTATTCCTTACCAGAACAAGATCAAGCGCCCTGGTCTTCGGATCCGTGGTAAGCTCCTTTGTTATCGGGTCCTCCTTGTACCGGGCCCTGACAAAGTTCCTGGTCTGCTTGTCACCGATGTATTTCTCGAAGCGGGGCGGTAGGCCTTGCTCGGCACGCTCCTCGTCCTCCTTGTCCCATATAGGCTCCGCCACTCTGTAACCGTCGGGACCGAGTTTGTGTTCCCCTAAGTTCAACTCCCGCATTTCTTTCCCCCACTGTCTTGATTCGGAGGTTGCGCTGCTCTCGCACTTGATCTTGAACTCCTTGTAGTCATCTTCGCTGATCGAAGGATATTTCGCCTTGATCTTCTCATAACTATCACCTTTATCAATCATTCTCTTCACCGCGCTTCTCCAAGTAGACAGGGCCGTGCTCATCCTCGTGAGGGCGGCACTGTTCACTTTATTCCCTGAGAGGCGTGTGTTTTCAAAATCGGCGGGGAACTTGTATCGTTCGTGCAGCTTCGTGAAGAGGAGGTTGCGCAAATTCCCTCGGTCCTTATGCCTAAGGTTCTCGGTATTGATCGAGACGATGCTCCGGAGAATGCACCCGAGCTGAAGTGAGTACCCCCTGACTATATGTTTGGGCTCCGTTGGATGCCCGTCGGAGTCCACTTGAGTAAATTCCTCCTTGAGGGTGCGGAGCGCATTCGGGCGCTGGTCCTTCCTTTGCTTCTTCGGTTGGCTGCCATCTGTGTGTGCGCCGCCATCATCAGTGGTGGCATCCTCGGCGGCACCATCAGTGGTGTCATCCCCGACGCCACTAGGGGTTGTGTAGTCAGGATCGGTGTCTTCCGCGGCGTCCTCATAGCGGTGAGGTTGTTCCTCCATCTCCTAGGACAGCTCCCAGAATTGCTTGCCGCCCGAACCGCCGGCCTCATCGTTGTTGGCCATGTTTCGCTCTAAATAGGAAAACAGTTTGGTCAAAAAGTTGGTTATTGTCAAGGAACAAGATCATGGTCTCATCATTTAGGGTTTGTCGACACCAAGGCATCCTAAAAGCTAAGCTTTTATCGTTTAGGGTTTGTCGATGCCGAGGCACCCTAAAAGCCTAAGCATACATCATTTAGATTCTCATTGACACCGAGGCACCCTAAAAGCCAAGGTTTCATCATTTAGGGTTTGTTGACGCCGAGGCACCCTAAATGCTAAGTTAAGTTTTCGTCATTTAGGTTTTATCGATGCCGAGGCACCCTAGGTTGGGCCTAATCACTTGGCTCTATTGCCACCTATGTTGGGTTTATCATCTAGGGTTTATCGATGCCGAGGAGAATTCTAAGTTGGGCCTAATCACTTGGCTCTATTGCCACCTATGGTTTAATGCAGCAAGAATAAAGGGGCAGTTGATCCTACTTAATTAAGTACTAAGATACCCCGGCCCATGCATTAGTAGCAAGTACCCCATATGTCCGAACTTTAGCAAAGTCATGCTAAAATTCACGGAAAATTTCAGCATGACCTTTGCTGAAAATAAGACATATGGAGTACCCGAATTTGCCGGAACGGAAGTTAATCAACATTCCGGCAAACTCAAGGGCCTCTCGGGGTACCTACAAAATCACCACGACATGAAGGGCCTCTCAAGGGCCTCAAGCAGCAGTGGCATCTCCCAGGACCCCATTTTTTTGCTAAATTTCTTTGAGCAACAATCAGAGCAGAAAATTCAGCATATTTCTATACAACAGCACTGTAAAGATGAAGAACAGTTCTACAGCAGCCCACTTATATACAATAGCATCTTTGGTCATACCAATTTCTGAAACAATTCAAATCTGAACTGTATCTCTGGTCATACAAATTTCTGAAACAATTCAAATCTGAACTGTATCTTTGGTCATACAAATCTCTGAAACTATACAGATCTAAAATATATATTTGGTCATACAAATTTATGGAACTAATCAAATCTGAACTGTATCTTTGGTCATACAAATCTCTGAAACTATACAAATCTGTGGTCTACAAATTTACGGAACTAATCAAATCTGAACTGTATCTTGCGTAGGCACCACTACTGCAAGTGCCATACTACTGCAAGTGCCATACTACAGCAAGTGCTATACTACTGTAGGAAAGGAGGATCATCATACACATATATATGTATAGCAATTGACAGGAGCTTCATCATTTTTAGTAACAACAATACATATATAGCAATTGGAAGCAAACAGATGTACACATAAGATAAAAATGTAGTGCTGAAAGTTTAATGCTTACAAAAGACTTGCTGAAATAGTGAAAAATATGGAGTCACCAAGCTGGCTAAGAAACTCCCAAAGTCCACTAGCAAATCCAAGATATAATCCTGTTACACACATCATAACAATTTAAGATAATTAGGATAAGGATAGTAGGAAATGAAAAAGAAAGAGCTCAAAAAACAATCACAACAGAAAATAATAAAAACCTAGTCCTAGAAGAAAATAAATCCTAAAAGAAAAGAAATCCTAAAATCTGGAGCAAGTCCTAGCAGTAGTAGTCCAACTAGATGGCCACCACTACTACTCCTATCACTAGAGTAATTTAGGTACACCCAACAGACCTTAAACTACTACTTCATCAATGATGACTCACATGGTACAAAAGAAGTTGAGTGGACCAAGTTACAAATCCAACAAGATTCTAGGATGTGAACCAAATGATTTACCAATAAAAGGTAACAATGATATTGCAGGAATAGACCTTCCTAAAATAGGAATGATAATCTAATGTCAATAACCATTGAATAAAACAGATTTACCAACAAAATCTAAAAGGACACCTGCCTATCAGATTCAAACAGTTTATCATTTTCTAAAGCCATAAGCACAACAATCATGATCAGAACTAACACTACTTCAGACAAATAACCAATTAAGCGCCAAAAAAAGCAAATAAACACTAATCAGCAGGCACTCTCCTGGTACAGCTAACCAAAATCTGCTAGCCAATGACACAAGACAACATAATAAACAAGTCAAACACTACATAATAACCACCATGCAATATCTTCAGACAGTTTGAGCACTACAATTCTCACAAGATCTGCAATAGGTCAGGTAAAGACAGTGATGACCAAGTTATAACTACTTGAACAATCAGTGGACAAGATATTCACAACATAAAGGTTGTGCACCTCAAATATATAAATCACATGGTATACAAATAATGCATAAAAGAAAGCTAACAATGGCATAGCATGGTTAATAAGGCCACCGATTTACCTACCAGCATCCTTTGAAGCAAGGATAAGGACCCAAATAATCAGTACTAATACATAGGACAGTAGTTCAACAATTCTATCAAGAAATCATAACAGAGCACTAATTCCTTAGTCATCCTCCAGGAACACTACTGAACAATTTATAAGGACCAAAAACAATATGCAGGAGCACCAATTTGTATAACCAAATGGTAGCTACATGTATGGCAATTATGAATTTCTTGACCGGTTTTGATAGCAACATGTAGGACCAGGCAAAATTCCTAGACTTGTCTTAACAACATGTGATTTGCACGCATCTATCTATAATGGCCATTACTTATATCTCTATCTGAGAAACCTTAGGAACCCTATGGTTAATTGAAGATAAGCATGGCATGAATTGAAGGTATGGCAAGAACCTCATGAGAATAAACACAAGCACCTGGTGGGCGGGTGGGAAGAGAACTGACCCGATGTCGCAGGAAAGGCGCAGACGCTGTAGACGGTGGAGGCGTCGGTGTCGTAGAGGCGTCGGAGACCTTGCCCTACGAGACAGAGAAGGGGTCATCAGCTGCGCAGGCGGGGGGCAAGGGGAGGAGGAGGGTCGGGGGGCGTACGGTGTTGTGTCGCTGCTCGGCGCCGACGACGAGGAGGAGTCCGGCGAGGGTCGGGCGACGGGGGTGGGGGCGCGGGGGCGGCGGGGGTGGAGTCCTGCGAGGGTCGGGGCGGCGGAGGTGGGGGCGCGGGGGTGCGGGGGCGGCGGGGGTGGAGTCCGGCGACGTCCGGCGGCATGGCGGCTCCGAGGTTTCTAGGGTTTCGAGGGGGGAGGCGGGACTCGGGGGGCAGGCGGCGCTCGAGAGGGGGAGGAAGGGGAGAAGGAGGCGGCGGGGGCGCGGGGCGGCTGCGGCGCAGTGGGTCGAGGCAGCGGCGGCGGCGGCGCGGTGGAGGGAGGGACGAGGGAGGGAGCGACACAGTGGAGGGAGAGGGACGAATCGAAGTAGTCTGGCGAGAGCGAGGGGCGAAAGAGCGGCGCGGTGGTGTATGGATGGGGAAGATTACTAATGGCGCACCGCCTGGCGGTGCGCCATTAGAATGTTTTTTTTCATAGCAATGGCGCACCAGCGCCACAGTGCGCCATAAGTATTCTTTTTTTTAGATAGCAATGGCGCACCATCCACCCATGCGCCATAAGTAAGAATTTTTTTTAAAAAAAATGAATATGAATATGAATATGAAACAGTAATATTTTTTTATAAAAACAGTAATAATTGTTGTTTAACAACAATTGTAGTCTACACTTTATTATTATTATTATTTTTAAAATGAATATGAATATGAAATAGTAATATATTTTTATAAAAACAGTAATAATTTTTTAAAAAATATCATCAAATTTGTTATTTGAAAATATCATCGGCGGCGGCGGTGGAGCGGGGGAGGGTGCGGGGGGTGCTCGTCAGCGGCGGTGGAGCAGGGGAGGGTGCGGGGGGTGCTCGTCGGCGGCGGTGGAGCGGGGGAGGGATCGAGATCGAGATGGAGGGGGATAGCGATCGAGATGGAGGGGGATCGAGATCAAGATGGAGGGGGAATCCAGATCAAGATGGAGGTGGGTCGAGATCGAGTGTCCTCATGAATTCAAAAAGTGCCCATGAAATATAAAATATTCATGATATCAAAAAGTGCCCATGAAATACAATCGAGAAATGAAGGCTACGATTTAAATACAATCGATCTTAGCTAGCTATCTGTTCACAATCTTCTTGCCCTTGTTTTTTGCAAATGGAGTTCTTCTGTGAAACGGACGTCCTTTAGGTAGGGTGATCCTGCTTCTTCTTGTGGTGTGTGCTGCTACTTCATCGTCGTCGTCATGTTCGATCTTCGGGTCGCCATACTTGTCGAAGTCTTGCTCATTGGCTACTCCATCCATTCTGATGATCTTCCTTTTGCCTCTCCTCACGACAACACGACTGGGCTTTGGCGGGTCAGTAATGAAGAAGCATTGGTCCACTTGGGAAGCCAGTACCCATGGCTCATTTTTCGCGGTGACGTTTGCGCCTGCGGTCTTGGATTTGGCTTCGGGTATAACCATGGTGGTGAAATACCGGTCTTCTTTTAGGACGCTCTTGGCCCATCTGACACGGAACATCTGGACCTTCTCTCCAGCGTATCTCAGCTCCCAGATCTCCTCGATCCTTCCGTAGTATCTGTCCTTGTCATTACCGGTGTAGAATTCCATCGTTACCCCAGAGTTCTGATAACCATCGCTCTTCATGTCCTTGTTCTCGGTGTAGAATGTGTAGCCGTTGATATCGTACGCCTCATAGGTCATCAGGTTGTGCTCGGCGCCATGTGACAAGGCGAATATGAGTTGTTCTTCCGCGGAAGAATCCTCATGTAAAGGGTACGACAGAAGCTTCTGCTTGAACCAACGCGTGAAACATGAGTTGTGCTCTTTGATTATATCTCCGTCCGTCCTCTGTTGGCCTCGGCCATTGTACGTCTTCTCAATAAAGGTTTTGTGCTCTACCACCCAAGGATCGACCACGTCTATGTGTTGTCGCGCGACTAGGTTTGCTCTTTCAAAGTCAGCAAGTCGACCCTCGAAGTCGACATGCATTTCGCGGCGACCCTCACGGTGACCCCATCCAGCGAGCCTGCCGAGGTGCCTATTGACGGGCAGACCAACGGGGTTCTCGATGCCTAGATAATTCATGCAGTAGGAGATGCACTCTTCGGTCAGAAAGCCCCTGGCTATACTTCTCTCTGGACGTGACATGTTGCGAACGTATCCTTTGATGACACCATTCATCTTTTCGAATGGCATCATGCTGTGAAGGAACGTCGGCCCGAGTTGGATGATATCATCCACGATATGGACCAGCAGATGCACCATAACGTCGAAGAATGCGGGCGGGAAGTACATCTCAAGCTCGCATAGTATCACCACGATCTCTTCCTGTAGCCTTCTGAATTGCCTCACGCCAATCGACTTCTGAGAGATGACGTCGAAAAAGTTGCATAGGCCAAATAGCATTTCACGGACGTGCGCGTCCATGATCCCACGGATTGCAACTGGAAGTATCTGCGTCATCAGCACGTGACAGTCGTGAGACTTCATCCCGCTGAACTTCTGCTTCGCTGGGTCTAGGTATCTGCTTATCTTCCCCGCGTAACCGTAAGGAAGTTTTACTCCTACGAGGCAGGTGAAAAACTGCTCGATCTCCTCCTGACTTAGAGTGAAGCACGCGGGAGGGTAGTCATTTCCAGTCTTCTTGGCCTTTTTGCCTTTACGATGACTTTCTGTGTCCTGCTTCGCCTCATCATCATCATCATCATCATCATCATCATCATCATTAGCGTGAAGCTCCTGCCTGATGCCCATTGATTTCAAGTCTGCCCTTGCTTTCGGCCCATCTTTGGTCCTCTCTGGCATGTTGAGCAGGGTACCAAGCAGGCTCTCGCACACGTTCTTCGTGATATGCATGGCATCAAGGCTGTGAGGCACACGGTGGATCTTCTAGTACGGCAAGTCCCAGAAAACAGACCTTGTTTTCCATACCTTCAGCAACGGCTCTGGCGCCTTTTGCTTCTTTCCCGGCAGTGGACAATCTTTCCAATTTTTCAATAGCTCGTCTATTTCCTCGCCGCTCCTCGTACACGGGCATTTTCGGGGTTCGGTTTCACCATCGAACAGATCCTTGCGTTTCTTCCATGGGTCATCGTCGTGAAGCCACCTTCGATGTCCCATAAACACGGTTTTTGAAGACCCGGGATCTCTATCTAGCTGGCGATACGTTGTGTCATCCATGCACCTTACGCATCCAGAATATCCGTGGACTACCTTCCCCGCGAGATATCCGTAACCGAGAAAGTCGTGCACCGTCGTGAGCAGTGCGGCTCTCATAGGGAAATATTCTTTCTCTGCGGCGTCCCACGTATTGGCTGGCGTTTTTCACAGCGTGTCTAGCTCTTCCTTCAGCAGCCCCAGATACAGATTGATGTCGTTCTCTGGTTGTTTCGGCCCTTCAATTAGCATACTCATGTGAATGTACTTCCTCTTCATGCACAACCAGGGAGGAAGGTTGTACATCCACACAAACACAGGCCAGGTGCTATGTGTACTTCTTTGGCTGCCAAACGGATTGACTCCATCGGTGCTCGCGCCCAGCACGATGTTCCTTGGATCCTTCCCAAATTCTGGGTATTCGAAGTTCAACGCTTGCCACTGGCTCGCATCCTTAGGGTGACTCAGCATCTTGTCTTTTTTATTTATCTCCGGATCATTTCCGTCATCTTCCTGCTTCTTCTCCTCCCTATCCGCGTGCCAACGCAGGAGCTTTGCTACCTTAGGGTCCGCGAAATACCGCTGCAGACGAGGAGTGATCGGAAAGTACCACACCGATTTTCGGGGAGCTTTCTTCCTCTTCTTGCATCGAGTGAAGACACACACCGGACATATGGTAGAATCCGCGTGCTCGTCCCGATAAATGATGCAATTGTTCATGCACACATGGTATTTCATGTGCGGTAAATCCAGAGGACACACGATTTTCTTCGCCTCCTCGAAACTGGTCGGGCACTTGTTCCCCTTGGGAAGACGTTCGTGCCAGAATGACATGTTCTCGTCGAAGCATGCGTCGGTCATTTTGTGTTTTACCTTCATCTCCAGAGCCATGAGCGTTACTTTCAGGCGGGTATCCTCGGGCCTGCATCCTTCATACAATGGAGTAACCGCGTCTATCTCCAGTTGATCCATCTTGGCTTTCTCTCGGGCGGCAGCTCTTGCGTTATCCATCTGCTTGAGAAGCAGCTCTTGAATATGAGGGTCCTGCACCCAGCCTCCATCGTCGTCTACTCCGGCATCTTCATCTTCATGATCATGCCCTTCGTCTTGATCTTCCACATTATCATGTACGACATCTTCTACATGATGACTGTGTACAGCATCACCGCCGTGATCATGTCCTTGAGATTCTTCGTCTTCTCGCCCGCCCTCGCCGCGGTGGTTGTCATGTTGCCCTTCCACATTTCTTGCCCGGCCCCCATGGACGACTTCATAGTCATCTTCATCACGTTGCCACCGATAGCCATCCATGAAACCACGCAAGAGCAGGTGGTCCCGCACCTGCCCGGAATCCGGGTCCGCAATAAGGCTCTTCAGCGTGCATCTTCGACACGGACATCTTATCTCCGTCTCGTTCTTTTGAAGCATCTCGGCCTTCGCGGAGCTCAAAAACCTATTCACGATGCCTTCGGTCATCGTGCGGACCATGGTCGCCTGCGGGGTAGAGCAAAACGATATTTTAGAACCAAGAAAAATTTGGCATGACCTTCCCTAAAAATAGGACCCAAAAAAATGCATAGTGCCAAAATTCTCGCCGAAACGGAAATGAATCAACATTCCGGCAAAATATTGGCAACTATCGCATTTCAAATACCGGTACATGCAAACACAAACATATATGCAACACCACAAACATATGCAATATCACAAACATATATAGATCTAGCTAGGCCACAAAAAGTGCATGTGCACGTTGTTGGAGCGAGCTAGGGAGAAAAAAAGTAGATCTACAACATGAAGATAGCTTTCCCCTTACTTACCTATCAAAAAAAGGTAATTTCACCACTTAATTTTGATGAATCTATGGTGCAAATGAGGTGAGGAGGAGGAGACAGCCGAAAAAGCTTGGAGAAGGAGGTGGAGGGAATGAAGTGGGGAAAGTGAGTGGGTAGGTGTGGCTGTCCAAAATATCTTGTTGGGGTCCCACGTTACTAATGGCGCACCACCTGCAAATGCGCCATTAGTATGCCTGGTTACTAATGGCGCACCTGCACACCTGCAGGTGGTGCGCCATTAGTAGTTTTGCAAAAAAGTAATATATATATATATATATATATATATATATATATATATATATATATATATATATATATATATATATATATATACTAATGGCGCACCGAGTCGTAGTGCGCCATTACTAGTTTAAACTAGTAATGGCGCACTCTCTGTCTGGTGCGCCATTACTAGTTAGAACTAGTAATGGCGCACTTCGCTCGGATGCGCCATTAGTATGTATGGAAAAATGGGAAAAAAATTATTACTAGTGGCGCACCGTGTGTCTGGTGCGCCATTGGTGTCTTCCACACTAATGGCGCATCACCAAACGGTGCGCCATTAGTATATAGTAGTGGCGCACCACCTGACAGGTGCGCCATTAGTGCCCATCCCATCTATAGCCCTTTTCCTAGTAGTGAGGGGCTGCCGCGGCAAACCTCTGCTACTTTTCCGGCGGGGAATGGCTATCTACCGGTGAAGGGCGGCGGCCGGCGTCGGGATATAGCTAGTGGCGGCCGAGAGTGCGGGGGGTGGGAGGCAGGTCGGGGAAGAAAAGCATGACTTTTCACCTGACGGCGTGGGCCAGCCGCGCTTTTCCCTTGCGCCGGAGCCCCCAAGCGCCCCCAGCGCGTCGGGTTCGGCCTGCGGCCGCCGGGCGAAAAAACGGGCCGAATCGGCGCTTACCGTCGTCCTGGGGGTGCGACTGGGTCTTTTTTTGACGCCGGCGTCAAAAAAGTCGCCTGGGGGCCTGTTGGGGACGCGGCTGGAGATGCTCTGAGTGTAACACTTTTAAGTAAGAAAGAACCGAATGTAACACTCCAAAAGCAAAGCTAAAATTCACCAACATGCATGCTACTCCCTCGGTTCCTAAATATAAGCCTTTTTAGAGATTTTAATATAGACTACATACATAGCAAAATGATTGAATCTACATTTTAAACTATGTTTATATAATCCGTATGTAGTCTATATAAAAATCTCTAGAAGGAATTATATTTAGCAACGGAGGGAGTAGATATATGGTTACTTTCTCAAAAAAATGATAAATATGATTTTTCACATTAGTAGATACATGGTACATTCACGGGCGTTTTACGGGGCTAGCAGGCGCACCCACCAATTAAAATCAGGGGGACACGGTTAATGAGTAGGAGTTAGTTTATTGACAAGTCAGCTGACCCGTGAACTCCGTATCAGGCAGCCCGTGAATCTAGCATCTCTCCTTATCAAATTTTAACCAATCATTCGTAAACCCTATGTAGTAATCCTGTGTGTAGCATCTCTCCTTCTATCACTCCACTGTTGAACAGATTTTTTTGCGGGACACTGTTGACAGTTTAGCAGACAGCGTTTGCGCGTAATGCCGTCCTTAGCTACTATTCCGTCCGAGTTTATTAGACCCTCTTTTATTATATGCTAAATTTTAACCTATAAATTTAACTAATAAAATATAAACTATATGTTCCAAAAATTATACCATGGGAAAGCTCTTTCAAATACAAATTCAATGATGTACTTTTTGTAACATATAATATAAATTTTGTTAGTCATACAGATGGTCAAAATTTGACTCAAAATACTACAAGAAGGGTCAATATATCCGGATGGATGTAGTACTAGTAGCTTGCTAAGTTAAGACGGACACCATGATTGATGGAGACTACTCCCTCCAGCAGAACAGGCAAGCAGAGAGTATTAGGGTCAGTTCTTTCGGGCAATTCTTTCAGAATTGACCTCCTCCTCAGCTTCTTCCAAAATTGTTACTCCATTTTTGTTACAATTCCTAGCTAATTACACATTAACTAGCTAGGACATGTAAAAAACAATGGAGTGACAATTCTGAAAGAAGCTGGGGAGGGGGTCACTTGTGGGAGAATTGTTCAAAAAAACTGGCCCTTATTAAGGTGAGGCGCTAGGTAGGAACAGAGGCCCGCCGTCGAAGCCGTGCACAGCGGAGCCACCACCATCACTCTCCTCTCCACCGCACCACCCACCCCCGCATTCGGCACCGGCGCACGGCGGCGGCGGCAAAGACCGGCCCGGGGGAAGGTAGGCGGGCAGGCAAGCGACAGAAAGCAGCACCACCACCACTAACAGCAAGAAGAAGAATCAGACGCCATAATGGTCAAACAACCCCGACTCTTCTCCCCTCCTCTCTCCTATCCCAGCTACTACCTTTTCTCCCTTCCTCACCTAGTCTCGCTAGTCCGATCCTCCTCCTCCTACTCCCCTCCTATTGGTCGTCTTGATTTCCCCCTCATCCCGTTGAAAATGACGTGGCGGTTGCTCCTATGGTTGTCTAATTAGCTTCGAGTTGAAGGAGAATAGGGCGAAGAGAGTTTATCTTCTGTGTTAAATCACAACCCCTCTAACCAGACATAGTCCTTTGGCAGAAGGGCAAACTGGTCTACCAAATCTCTCTGTCGCCATCGAGCACCACTAGTTCAATTTACTTTCTGCATTACTTTTGGCAGTTTATATTTGTGCTCTGGGACGATAAGATTACCAGATCATTTATTGTCTGTTGCATACCATTTGCATCAGTCATTGTTGTCACTCACTTCGCTATTCTTCGTCACTCATCTTGTTGCATTTTCGCCATTTTGTTAAGCGCTCTCATTTCACCTCAGTTATCACTCGTACTTTTCTCTCACCTCACGTACCATGTTTTGTCTCATACTACTGCATCTATTTGTGTGCTGCATTACTCTCATAGTAGTTAAGCCTGTGATTTCCCAAGCTTGTACTGTGATTGCTTCCTTCGTCGAGGAATATGCTTCTGAAGATTATGCTTGATTCAGTTCATTTCTCCCATACCTTATTTTCGTTGCTTGGATTGGGATCAGTTTCAAAACATTCGCAAGAATTTTTGAATCTCCCATTCACCCCCCCCCCCCTCTGGTCGATATACTCACGGTCCTAACAAATTGCTATCTCTGTTGTTGCTTTTTCTTGTTAGAATTTCAGCTGCCGGTAATCGCCCTCTCTTGGTATAACTTGCATTTTATGAGAGAAAAAATATTAGAATTGCACCATGATGTGAAATATAGCATTGAAGTAAGGTAAATTACAGTAGGAAATAATAATGCAAAATGGATGTATCGGAGCCGACTACCTCAATCAATACCATGTCTCCGACATCGCTCACCCCTGTCATCATTCCCGCAGAAGCCTAACCGCACACATCGACAGACGAACATCAGTCGAACACAATGTCATGCATGTCCAACCCACAGGAACCATCAATGGAACAAAGATCTTCAAGACACAATAGTAGAAAACAGGGCTTACGTTCGGGCCAGATAAGCCCATTAGTCCTGGTTCAGTCACGAATTGGGACCCATGGGCACATTGGTCCCAGTTCGCGAGGCAGGGGGCCTGCCGGGCCTTGTGGGGGCATTGGTCCCGGTTCGTCTGGCCTCTTTGGTCCCTGTTGGTGGGACGAACCGGGACCAATGGGCCTCGCTCCTGGTCCACCACCATTGGTCCCGGTTGGTGGCTTCACACGGGACCAAAAGCTTCCCTTTAGCCTCGGTTCATGCCACAAACCGGGACCAATGAGATGCCTAAATAAGTAGGAAAAAATTAAAATAAATAAGTAGAAACAAAATAAACTTTAATAAATAAGTAGAAACAAAATAAACTTTAATAAAGTAAAGTAAATAAAATTTAATAAAATAAATAAAAATAGCAACAGTAAGTAGAAAAAATAAAAAAAATAAAGCAAAAAAAGAATTTTCATAAAATAAATAAAAAAAGAAAAGAAAAGAAATAAGTAGAAACAAGTAGAAACAAAATAAAATAAATAAAAATAGCAACAGTAAGTGGAAACAAAATAAAATAAATAAAGCAAAAAAAAGAATTTTCATAAAATAAATAAAAGAAGCAAAAAAGAAAAGAAAAGAAATAAGTAGAAACAAAATAAATTTTAATAAATAAGTAGAAACAAAATAAACTTTAATAAATAAGTAGAAACAAAATAAACTTTAATAAATAAGTAGAAACAACATAAACTTTAATAAAGTAAAATAAATAAACTTTAATAAAATAAATAAAAATAGCAACAGTAAATAGAAACAAAACAAAATAAATAAAGCAAAAAAAGTGCCACCTACTGGGCCATCACGGCGTGAATACGACTAGAAACCCAACCATTACCAGGATTCAGGCCCGCAGAAGGCCCAGAAGGCCCACAGGCAACATAGTGTGTGATTAGGCCCAGTAAGCCTACATTTGAGAGGAGCTCGAGAGGGCAGCCGCAGTGGGGCTTATAAACCACTCCGAGCTCCTCTCAACTAGCGAGGTGGGACTAAACATTTCGCCGCGGGGCAGCACAAGGCCTTTGGTCCCGGTTGGAGGCACCAACCGGGACTAAAGGGGTGCATTGGTCCCGGTTGGTGGCACTAACCGGAACCAAAGCACCCCTTTAGTCCCAGTTGATGCCACCAACCGGGACCAAAGGCCCCTGGTTCCTGCCCTTTGGGCTGTTGAAAAAAGGGCTTTGGTCTCGGTTGGTGGCACCAACCGGGACTAAAGGGCGCCTTTGGTTCCGGTTGGTGCCAAGAACCGGTACCAATGCCCTGGGTATATAAACAAGACTTGTGAAAAATTTCAGTTCTCATCGCAGTCTCCCCCCGACGACACCAAACACCACGACGCCGCCAGGCTGCCCCGCCGTCGTCGTCGCCCGCGCCCGCCGTCGCCCGCGCTCGTCTTCGCCGCCGTCGCCCGCGCCCGTCTTCGCCGCCGTCCCCGCGCCCTTCGTCCCCGCGCCCCGACACCGTACGTCACCTTCCTGCGTCACCCCGATGTCGTCGCCGCCCTGTGTCACCCCGTTGTCGTCGATGCCGCCGCCCCTGCCCCGACCACGCCGTCGTCGCCCCTGCCCGACCACGCCGCACGCCCTCGTCGTGCCTCTGCCTCGCCCTGCCGCCGTCGTCCACACCACCATCGCCCCTGCCCAGAGCAGGCCGCCATCTACACCGACGCCGTGCCTCTGCCCCTGCCCCGACCACGCCGCACCTCTCCTTGGTCAGGCCGGCGCCGCCCCCTTCCTCCCTGCTGATTATATGTCCTTTTTTCAGATTTTTTTTCCAGATTATATGTATATGTGTGAGTATATGTATGTGTGTATATATATGATTATATGTCCTTTTTTCAAAAAAATTGTTCATATATATGATGATTTCTTTTTGCATTTTTATAAAAATGTATATATGTATGTATGTTCTCTGTGTATATATGTTCATGTATGCAAAAGATAGATTTTTAGAAAAGTTTTATTTATGTATGTTGTCTGATTTATTGCATTTTAGGTTAGTTTCATTTTTAGAAAACTTTTATATATTTAGGAAAGAAGGAAGAAGGAAGAGAAGGGGGCGGGGGTATGTCGTTGTCGATATACCTCCCCGGTAACTTCGACATGAGGGGGGGTCGATATACCCCCTCCCCGATAACTTCGACATGAGGGGGTGGGGGTCGATATACCCCCTCCCCGATAACTTCGACATGAGGGGGGGTGGGGGTTCATATGATGTTTTTTTGTGCATATGATGTTTTTTTCATATGATTTTTTTCATAAATGTATTAATTTGTTTTATTTAGGTTGTTAATTAGTAGATATCGACTTTAGGTTAGTGCATAGGTTAGTGTAGTGGAAAAAGTAAAATAAGGAAAAGGAAGAAAAGAGAAAGAAGAAGATAAAGAAGGAGTGGAAAAAGAAAATAAGAAGAGGAAGAAGGAGAAGAAGAAAGGAGAAGAAGAGGAGATGAAGAAGAGGAGAAATAAATAAGAAGAGAAAAAAAGAAAAAAGGAGAAGAAGAAAGAAATAGAAGAGAAGGAGAAAAAATAGAGTAATTTCTAAAAAAAAATCTTCTTCACCTCTATTCCTTTCTTCTTCTCCTCTTTTTTTCTTCTTTTTTTTTCTTCGATCTTCTCCTCTATTCCTTTCTTCTTATCGATCCTCTTTTTTTCTTATTCTTCCTCTTCTTATTTTTTATCAGGTATGTCGTTGTCAATATACCACCTCCCCGATAACTTCTACATGAGGGGGGGGGTCGATATACCCCCTCCCCGATAACTTCGACATGAGGAGGGGGGAGGGGGTTGAGGGGTCCAGGGTTCGAGGGTCGAGGGTTCTAGGGTTCTAGGGTCGAGGGGTCGAGGGTTCGAGGGTCAAGGGTCGAGGGTTCGAGGGTTGTCGAGGGTTCGAGGGTCGAGGGTTGTTTGCCACTAATATATCCATCTGTCATGTTTATATAATAATTGCCATGTTGTAATATTTGCAGAAACTATGGAGCACGGCCGAGGCGAGGAAGCAGAACAGGTGTTGGGGGACATAATCGCAAACGGAGGTGATGTCATGTCATATCTGAACGAAAGCGATGGTCTGGAAGGAGAGGGTGAAGCAGGCTACGATTATCGAACAACGGAGGAGGAAGGACATGATTATGATGGATCTGGTGACCGAATGCCGTTGCAAGAAGGAGACCGTGATGACAGCTCCGGTGACCGAACGGAGTCGGGATCAGTTGTTGCAAAGTCCGGCGAGGTATATTAATTAAGCATGTGCTAACTAGGTAATTGATGCATTCATTGTTTTGGTATCTACACATATTAACTCTCGTCTTTCTTCTTTTTTCTAGCCCTCCGGATCGAGCACAACTTCGGTAAAGAGACGAGGCCCGAAGAAAAAGTTGCGCTCGGATGAAAGGTTCACGATCACAGCAATCGCGTGCGATGGCCAACCGATTGAACCCCTCCGGACCAAGGACACATTTACTGCTCAATGCGGGGTTCTTGTTAGGGACATGATCCCGATCAGCATCGAGCTATGGAATCAGTTTTTTATATAAGAAGGAGGAGCTTCAAGTTTCTTTTGTCGAAGATGCACAGAAAGAGGATCTTTGGAAAGCGCTGAAGGTAAATTTCACCCTACCGGAAGAGGAGGATACGGAGAATCCAGTTATAGAGCCATTGATCAAGTCCTTTGCTCTCAAGAAGATGGCAGATCTATTCAGGAAGTGGAAGAATGACCTGAAAGCAAAGTCTGTCGACAAAGAAAAGACACCAGAATTCATCGGCCGGTACGAGAAGCTCAGAGATCAATGGGACGCATTTGTGGCCAACAAGATATCGGAGAGGACTAAGAAGATGTCAGCGACAAACAAGATAAATGTTGCGAAGAAGGAGCATCACCATCGCACGGGGTCATGTGGCTACCTCAAAGCCCGACCGTTGTGGGCCAAGGATGAGAACGACCTGCTTGCTAAAGGGGTCGAACCAGAGACATTGAACTGGCGAGACCGTCCAAGGACTTGGTTCTTCTGGGTTGGTGGAACCTTGGACCCTGTAACAGGGAAGTGCGTTTGGATGAGCGAGCAACTGCGAATACCCGTCACAAAGCTTCGGGACTATATCGCTGCAGCACAGGAAGGGAGGTTCGTTCCAGATAGAGAGAAGGACGAGCTCACAATGGCCCTCGGGGATCTTGAGCACCCTGGACGGACACGAGTCACGCCAGGCTCCGTTCCGTGGAAGGTTGGGTTTCCGGATGCAGGCGGTTACAAAACCCAGGAGAGGAGGAGGAAATAGGAGCAGAGTGAACTGCAGGAGCTGCACGCAAGGGTACGGAAGCTAGAGGAACGAGATGCAGTTCGAAGCAAGCGACCTGCCGAAGCTACCCTTGAAGCTACCCCGCCATCTCACCGGAGAAGCAGCGTGGCTTCCACCGAGCCGCTTCAACTGGAGCCTGTCTTCACAGCTCCTGCTAGTTACCCCGTGGATGCTATCACAGAGTCTCAACAGTGCCACCTTATGACATAATGGCAGAACTACAAGGTGAAGGCGGCTGTCAGCTCTGTTCGACCTACAGAACCCGGCACAACTTTTCACTGTCGTCCAATTCCAGAAGGATATGCTAGGGTGACGGTGGAAGAAATAACGGAGGGATTTGAGGAGCGCGTGCTTGACCATCCTACCGGTGAAGGGGAGACTAGGCTGGGTTCTGCTCTGAAGACTCCATGCCTATGGCGGAAGGAGCTCATCAACCTTCCGAACTGGATGCCTCCGCCTCCACCTCCTCCTCCGGTGAGTCAGGGCACTCCGCCGCCTCCTCCGCCTGCTCCTCCGGCGAGTGATCAGGGCACTCCGCCTCCTTCTCCGCTTGCACCGGCGCGCCTGACCAGCCAGCCTCCTCCTTCTCTGCCTCGTCAGCAAAGGCGGAAGAGACCCGCCGCCGCTTCGGCTGCTCCAGCGCGTCGTAGTCCTTCTTCTCCGCCTCATAAGCAACAAAAGAAGACAGCCGCAGCCGCTCCGCCTGCTCCGGCGTCTAGCAGTACAGCCAGAGGCGGGAGGCAATACAAGTACGGTCCATCTCTCAAGACTCCAGAGAAGTTACCATACGAGTTGACCGCAGAGGAAAACGAGGAGATCTGTCAAGCCCAAGTGAAGGACTACTTCGAAACGCAAAGAGCCAAGAGACATCCACCTTGGGAGGAGAAGATAGATCCGGTGAAAGCGAAGCACACTTTGGACGCCCTGCAGCGACCACCACCATCTCTGCCGCAAACCAACTATGAGCGCATTACCGAAAAGACATATAAGGAAGCGAAGCGGTCGGGAAGTACTTGCAGTGACAAAAGGTTACAAGAACGAAGAAGTGGGAAAAACATTCCCCAGCTCGGCAAACAAGAGAACCAATCGTGCCCCCGCTCAAGGTGTCTAGCGATATCGTCGCTAATCATCCGGGAATCTTGCCCGGTACCAACCCTGCAGATTACCTGCCCGACGATGCACATTTTGATACAATGGAGGTGGACGAATTCAAATACAAGTACGGGAAGCCTCTCGTCAAAGATGTTACTACTCTAACAATGATGATGCGAAGATTCCATGATTGGTACATGGAAACCTGTAGAAAGTTTGCAGGGGAGAAAAAAAGGATACTTTGACGCTGAAAGTTAAAGAGGATCATCACGACATCGTTGGAATTGAGCAGTTCTCTGTTCCATTTGAGGAGTTCTTCCAGTTTTTCAATCAAAAGGCCCTCGATAAATTAACGGTCACCTGCTACTGTCTGTAAGTACTACTTCTGTCATTAAGTCTCTATATAGCTCAGCTCTTTCATTGCATGTATATATAATTATCCTCATATTATGCAGGTTGAAGATCGTCGAACGCAAAACAACTGAAATGTATGATATTGGGTTCATTAACACAAATCTCATAGATCAATTTACTGTTACATTTCATGCCAAAGAAACCGAGGAGAACTTGCTACAATCGTTGGTAATAAATCAAAAAAAGATATAATACTCTTTCCTTACAACTTCAAGTGAGTGTTACTGTCTTGTGCATATTCAGTTTCCCTTACTCGAGGTTATAATAATGTAACTGATGAGTTATGCATGTGTGCGCAGCTTCCACTATATTCTCCTAGAGATTAAGCTTGAGCAGGGACTAGTAAACGTCTTAGACTCGAGATGAAAAGATCCCTCTGAGTATGCGGACATGTCTAAAATGCTCAAGAAGTAAGTTGAATCGATCATTATCGCACCATATCGGCAACTTTGTTCATTTCATGATATCAAGTAATTGTTTTCTTTGTCTTGCAGGGTTTGGAAAATATTCACCGCACAAGTTTCGGGACTGCCGCGGGAACTGCAATGGAGTTACCCGAAAGTAAGTACTAGTAGCTAGCTAGTTCCGCACATCTCCCGTTGATTCTAGCTACTTTCATCAATGCCCATTTATAATGCTTCATTATCAGTTTGATTGACCTCTATTTCTCGTAAAGTGCTTGTCGCAGGAAGCAGGGAATAACTACTATGGATACTACGTCTGGGAGTTCATCTACAACGCGATGGCCAAGAATAGGAGGGGCTACTCTAAAAGACAATATGAAGTGTGTAAGCAAAAATATTCACAAGTTTATTTTATTACCATCATTTCTGTTGAGTTTCATTCATATATATGTATTGACCGCCTTATTGAAACTAGATGTGGGAGATGCGGAATGAACTCCTACCACAAGATCGCATGCGAGCAATTCAAGAGGAATTGGCTACATTCTTTCTTGACCACGTCATCAATAAAGCCGAAGAATACCACCATGCATGTGGAAGTTGAGTTCATATATATGTTAGGGTATTGTAAGAGATCTTACATGTTTTATATATATATATATATATATATATATATATATATATATATAGACAGTAGCGTCGGATAGATATACGAAAACTTGTTGTTGACCAATCTCTCAGAGAAGGAGAGGTCGATCACTTCTGTGTATGTTCCTGACGATCTTCTGTACTTAATAGTTTCCTTCATTTGCTTACTAGCTAGCGTGTCAAGTCCTCTCGATACGTAGCGTCAACCAAGCACGGAGATAAGAGAGAACACTTTTCTCTATTAGCTAGCTAATACAATACATGAAACACCTGAATTAACCCTACAAAACCCCCACCCCCCCCTCCCTCTTTTTTTTAAAACAAAAAAAAAACAAAAAACCCAGCAGCTGAAATGCTAACACGTGGAAACCTTTTGGTCTCGGTTGGTGGCACCAACCGGGACAAAAGGCCCCCCCCTGCCTGGGCAAGCGCCAGCGGACACGTGGAGCCCCCATCTGTCCCGGTTCCTGGACGAACCGGGACTAAAGGGGTACGGCTTTAGTAACGACCCTTTAGTCCCGGTTCTTGAACCGGGACAAATGGCCTAACGAACCGGTTCAAACGGGGTTTTTTCTACTAGTGCAACGCCCTAAAGAGGGAAAACAATGTTGAAGACGATGACGCTGCCCGACCCTGCAGTAGGATCTAGGCTTTCACATGATGATCTTTATCCAAAAGCTAAGGATGTGCAGATGTCCCCAACGACGCCTTCAAGGAGGATAACGACGCCTATGGACCGTCGCCGCCGGTTGGCAAGCACCGACCAGGCTTTCATCCGGAGCAGCACAACCACCACGCCCACGTAGCCGGCCAAGGCCAACAAGTAGCTCCACTGGACCAGGCACCCCCAACGCAACGAGCACGCCAGCGGTGCGTGGGTCCTGGTCGGCATGCCACGCACCCGCCGGAGGCAAGACAGAGTAGCCGCCCCGCCACCTTGAACCTCCAACACAAAAAGTTGAGCCCAGATATAGCCTGCGTGCGGTGCCCCCACAACGCCACACCGGGCCGATGCTAGGCAGCAACGCCAACGGATCCTCCATGCTGGGCGACGCCTACACACCAAGCCGTCGGCCCCCGGTGTTAGACTGTATTTACATGTGTATATTGTAACGTTGTATACCACCTCATTATATATATATATGTGATGGGCCACCCCTAGAGGGTTGTGCCGGTTCCCCCCAAAGCCTATTGTCTTACATGGTATCACGCTAGGTTACGTCCGCTTCCGCCTAAAAACCCTAAACCGCCGCCGCCGCCGCCGCCGCCGCGCCCGCCGTCGCCGTCGCCCGACTGCTATGACGTCCGCCGCTGCGTCCGGCTCCACCGCCACCGGTTTTCTGCCGGCCTCCCTCGCGGCACTTCTCTCGAGGCCGCTGGATGCCGCCTCCCTTCAGGCGCCGATCGGGAGACGGAGCGTCGGCTCCCTCTTCGCGCTCCCGCCGGCTGCTACTTCGCCCGGACAGGCGCTTGTGGCCCACACCGCCGCCGCCCCGTCAACCGCGGCTGTCGCGCCCTCGGCCACTGCGCCGCTGGTGGCGGAGGACGTCGCGCTGGCAGGCTTCGCAGCGTCAACCGCGGCCATCGCGCCCTCTGTCACCGCGCCGGCTGCCCCTCTGACTGTCTCCACGGTGGTCTCACCTCAGCCAGTCTCCTCGATGGGATCGCAGCCGCCGCCGCCGTTTCACTTCGGCCATCTCATCACCATCAAGTTGTCGTCGGACAATTACATCTTCTGGCGCGCGCAGGTTCTTCCGCTTCTTGGGAGTCACTATCTGCTTGGCTATGTCGACGGCTCTCTCCCTTGCCCTCCTGCGCTGGTTGACAGCGTGCACGGTCCGGTCTATAATCCGGCTCACCGTGTCTGGACAGGGCAGGATCAGGCGAACCTCTCCTCCATCCAGGGGTCGCTCTCTCCGGCCGTTGCTGGGCTTGTTGTCTTCGCCAAGACGTCCCACGAGGCATGGACTATTCTTGAGCGCTCGTTTGCGGCACAGTCGCAGGCTCGTGTATCTGGGCTCCATCGCCAACTTGGGGAGTGTCAGAAGCTTGACTCCACCGCCACTGAGTTCTACAACAAAGTCAAAAGTCTCGCCGACACGCTGGCCTCCATTGGACAGCCCCTCACCGACTCCAAGTTCAACTCGTTTATTGTCAATGGTCTTGATGAGGAGTATGACGCCCTAGTCGAGATCATCAATGAGAGAGGCAACTCCACGCCCATGCCAGCACACGAGGTCTTTTCACGTCTCCTGCTTACTGAGCAACGAGTCGAGATGCGCCGATCCAGGGGCAACGGCGCCCTCTCGGCAAACGCCGCCACCAAGGGTGGTCGCTCCTCTGCTTCATCCAGGGCTCCTTCGGGGCAGTCACCACCACCCGCCTCGGCCCCTCCTCCTACTGCGACGCTACCAGGGGCTGGCGGTCCACGTGTGTGCCAGCTTTGTGGTCGCGATGGGCACTGGGCCTCGAAGTGTCACAAGCGCTTCCAGCGGGGTTTTCTTGGTCTCGGCAATGACGGGAAAGATACACGCAACTTTGCTCGTCAGGTCGCCATGGCTGATCGTCCGCCGCCGCAGAAGCCACAGGGACACACTCAGTCCTACTCCATTGATCCTCACTGGTACATGGACTCTGGGGCGACAGAGCACCTGACCAGTGAGATGGGGAAGCTTCACACTCGTGAACCCTACCATGGCTCCGACAAGATCCACACCGCCAATGGAGCAGGTATGCACATCTCTCATATTGGTCAAGCATCACTTCTCACTAGACATGCCAATAGGAGTCTTCAACTTCGCAATGTTCTTCGAGTTCCATCTGTGACACGTAATCTTCTTTCAGTTCCTAAACTCACTCGTGATAATAATGTGCTTTGTGAATTTCATCCTTTTGATCTTTTTATTAAGGATCGGGGCACGAGGGACATTCTTCTTAGTGGGCGGCTCTGCCAAGGTCTCTATCGTCTGGAGCATCCTGGCGTCGCTCGCGTCTTCAGTGGAGTTCAGGTATCTCCGTCACAATGGCATGCTCGTCTTGGTCACCCGGCCACACCTATTGTCCGGCATGTTTTGCGTCGTCATGAGCTTCCTAGTGTGTCTAGTAATAAAGATGTAGCAGTGTGTGATGCTTGTCAGTAGGGGAAGAGTCATCAACTTCCTTTTTCGGAGTCCAGTCGTGAGGTGAAACATCCTTTAGAACTTGTGTTTTCAGATGTATGGGGTCCTGCTCAGACTTCTGTTAGTGGTCATAATTACTATATCAGTTTTGTTGATGCTTACAGCCGCTTTACCTAGCTTTATCTTATCAAACGTAAATCTGATGTGTTTGACATTTTTGTTTAGTTCCAAAAACATGTTGAACGCCTTCTCAAGCACAAAATTGTTCATGTTCAGTCGGACTGGGGTGGCGAGTATCGCAACCTCAACTCCTTCTTTCAGTCGCTTGGGATCACTCACCGTTTAGCATGTCCACATACACATCAGCAGAATGGTTCAGTAGAACGTAAGCATCGTCACATTGTTGAAGCTGGTCTGACTCTTTTGGCCCATGCATCTGTTCCGTTTCGTTTTTGGAGTGATGCTTTCACCACTGCATGTTTTCTCATCAATCGTACTCCCACTCGTGTTTTGAATATGAAGACTCCCATTGAAGTTCTCCTTAATGAACAACCGGACTACACCTTTCTCAAGGTGTTTGGGTGTTCTTGCTGGCCCCATCTCCGTCCATATAACAAGCGTAAGCTCGAGTTTCGTTCCAAGAAGTGTGTTTTTCTTGGTTATAGCTCTCTTCATAAAGGATACAAATGTCTTCATGTGCCCACTAATCGTGTCTACATCTCTCGGGATGTTGTGTTTGATGAGCATGTTTTTCCCTTTGCCAAACTCCCTGTGTCCACTACCGAGCCACCTGTCATGCATTCATCCTCTGTTGCTTCTGACCAATTTGATGATGTTGCATATTCTCCTTTATTGTTGCCTAACCATGGTGCAGGCACTGGTCGTGGGGCTCGTTTGGAGATTCTGGAAGTGCCATCTTCCTCTTCGTCGCCATCGCCTTCATCCTCGGCACCTTCTGTTGTGCATGAGGAGCACATGGCGCCCCAGCATGGCCTTGGTTTCCGTGCTCATGCACGGCCGATCGACGTCCTGGCCCGGTCGCCTCTGGCTTCTGGGCTGCCTTCGCCATCGTCGCGCCCTGCAACCCCGCCGACTGGGCCGGCCTCCTCGGTCCCCGTCTCGCCCAGGGCGTCGGGGCAGTCATCACCAGGCCTGGCCTCGCCCGCCCCTGCCTCGCCCAGGGTGTCTGGGCCCTTCTCATCAGGGCCGGCCTCGCCTGCTCTCGCCTCGCCAAGGCCGTCTGGGCCGGTGTCACCGGAGCTGGCCTCGCCCACTCTCGGTTCGCCCATGGCCTCTGAGCCCCTGTCGTCGGGCCAGTCTTCGCCATGCAGCCCGGAGTCGTCTGTCCTGAGCTCGCCTGAGGTGATTCCTGCATCTCCGGCGACCGTCACGTCTCCGTCACCTTCGCCTCCGCCGGCTCCTGCTGCTGCTCTACGTCCACATACGCGCAGTCGGAGTGGCACTTTTCAGCCTAAGCAACGTCACGATGGCACAGTTGCTTGGTTAGCGGCGTGCATGTCTGCTGCTCTCGCAGATCCATCCTCTGAGCCACGCACGTATCAAGCTGCTATGCGCATTCCTCATTGGAGAGAGGCCATGGAGCAGGAGTATCAAGCGCTTCTTCGCAATCAGACATGGACTCTTGTTCCTCCACAATCACGGGTAAATGTCATTGATTCCAAATGGGTTTTCAAAGTGAAGAGGCATTCTGATGGGTCCATTGAGCGCTATAAGGCTCGTCTGGTTGCTCGTGGTTTTCGACAGCGTTTTGGACTTGACTATGAAGACACCTTCAGTCCAGTGGTCAAGCCTACTACCATCAGACTTCTTCTCTCTCTGGCTGTTACTCGAGGTTGGTTTCTTCGTCAGCTTGATGTTCAAAATGCTTTTCTTCATGGTGTCTTGGCGGAGGAGGTTTACATGCGCCAGCCTCCGGGTTTCTCTGATCCGGATCGCCCTGATCATCTCTGTCGTCTGTCCAAGGCAATTTATGGTCTGAAGCAGGCTCCTCGTGCTTGGCATGCTCGTCTTGCAATGGCTCTTCGTGCTCATGGTTTTGCATCATCAACTGCTGACTCCTCATTGTTTCTTCTTCAAAGGCCTGAGGTTACTATATACTTCTTGGTCTATGTAGATGATATCATTTTGGTCAGCTCCTCTCAGTCGGCTGCTACTGCGCTTGTTCGCTCACTTGGTGCTGATTTTACGGTCAAGGACCTTGGGAAGCTTCATTACTTTCTTGGTGTGGAGGTTACTTCTCATGCTGTTGGCCTTGTTATGACGCAGAAGAAGTACTCTCTGGATTTGTTGCAGCGAGCTGGGATGCTTAAGTGCAAACCGACGACTACACCCATGTCTACCACTGATAAGCTCAATGCTGTTGATGGTGTGCTTCTTTCTTCTTCTAATGCGACAGAGTACAGGAGTATTGTTGGTGGGCTCCAGTACTTGATGATCACGCGACCAGACATTTTCTATGCTGTTAACCGAGTCTGCCAGTATCTGCAGTCACCCCGTGACACTCATTGGTCTGCTGTTAAGCGGATTTTGCGCTATATTCGTTTCACGGTGGCTCATGGTTTGCATATTCGGCCGTCTGACTCTGGTTGTCTTTCAGCATATTCTGATGCAGACTGGCCTGGCAATCCGGATGACAGGCGATCCACGGGGGGTTATGCTGTCTTCTTTGGCTCTAACCTGATTGCCTGGAGTGCTCGGAAACAGGCTACTGTCTCGCATAGCAGTACTGAGGCTGAGTATAAGGCTGTGGCCAATGCCACATCAGAGATCATCTGGGTACAGTCCTTGCTTCAGGAGTTAAGTATACCCCAATCACAGCCTCCTGTTCTTTGGTGTGATAACATCGGTGCTACATACCTTTCTGCAAATCCGGTATTCCATGCCCGAACGAAACACATTGAAGTTGACTATCACTTTGTGCGTGAACGTGTCTCTCAGAAGCAACTACAGATCAAGTTTATTTCTTCCAAGGATCAACTTGCTGACATCTTCACCAAGCCATTGCCTTTGCCACAGTTTGAGACTTGCAGGCGCAATCTTACCCTTCTAGATTCATTAGAAAGTGGCTAAGATTGAGGGAGGGTGTTAGACTGTATTTACATATGTATATTGTAACGTTGTATACCACCTCATTATATATATATGTGATGGGCCACCCCTAGAGGGTTGTGCCGGTTCCCCCCAAAGCCTATTGTCTTACACCCGGTCACAGGCCCGCAGGAGCCTAGGACAGGGCCGACTGCCTGCAACTGCAACCCCACGCCATCGTGACACTCGCGCCCTCTTTGCCCTGGCAGCGCGTGCGTGCACCATCGCGCCATCTACTAATCCACGGCTGCAACTCGACACACGGAGTCCAGTTCCGTCCCGGCGGCTGCGACCCCTACTCACACGACGTATCTGAATGTAACACTTTGAAGTAAGAAAAAACCGAATGTAAAGCTCCAAAGCAAAGCTAAAATTCAGCAACATGCATGCTAGATGAGTACTTGAATGGTAAATATGATAGTATATACATATTTTTTTCCCACATTAGTATAGCAAGACAAGAAGCGGTCATGTCAGGCAGTACGTACTACTAGTCTTGTGTCACTTCAGGCCTCGTTTGGTTTCAAGGGCCGATTATCCGAGGGCTCTAATCCCCCTCCGGGGGATTTTCATGCCCTCTCCCACACCACGGGGAGATTACCATGCCAGTTTGGTCAACAGGGGGAGGGGTGGAGATCACGTCCAGAAAAAGCGTAAACAAAATTGTAATATTCAGGAATCATGAAAATGACTCGGTTTCTTTACAGAAACATCATACCAATTCAGAAGTAATCAAAATTTATGTATATTTCCTTGAAAAAAAATTAGGAATGACACAAAGTACTAGAGAATAATTCACGAATTTTAAGGAAAAACATGAAACACACAGGTAATCAGCAAAATAACACTTCAACCCACTGACAGACGCTAACCAGTTATACATATCGATTCGCATAAATAACATAGCACTACCGAGGTGTGCTAATCATGGTTTTAACGACAAAAATACAAACTACGGCTAGAAATCCAGCAATGATAAGCATTTTGTTCCATAAAAAATGCCCATGTGTGACTGATCCATAGCAAAAATGTTTGTTGTCGAAATAGTTACTCTACTCAAACTTCCACCATCAACTTTTTTGAACATTTTTATCGGATAGCTTTAGTAAACCTGCAAAACAAGAAAGAACAGTGTTGTTACTACACAATATCACGTTTAAAACTATATATAAGCACATATTTTTATTTACATGCATGTTTCACAAAGAAACAGATGCACACATAATAAAATGTTGTCCTCTCTGACAATAATCTACTGGAAAACTTGAAACCTTAACAATACATTGATTCATGTTTTCATTGCTTTGTCACTAATACACGTTTTTCAAATCAAGCTGTAGCGCTCGATTTGTATGAAGAAAAAACTGTAGCGCTCGATGACAAGTGTATGACTAGAGCTTGGATTTCTAGTAATGAACAACACAAATTGTTGATAAAAAGGATAAAAACACAAAACAAACTACTAATTACGATTACTACAGAGATTGATGTACTACAGAACAAAGGGAAACAAGCTTATAAAAAGCTCAAGTCAATAATGCCACAAAGTAAATAAATATAAAATGGATGTAGTGCAAAACAAGAAGGTGAACTGCTTACACACCTTATGCTATCTACATCTCAGAAATCTCCTCCTTCAACCAATAAAGCCGAAGATTTGAGTCCTTGGTATTGATGAATATTTCTCGATTCATTGGGCATTTGAAAAGCCGCAGTGCCTTTGCTTTTTCTGCAATTGATAAATCTTCCATTGGTTCTAGCGCAGCCACACAGTTTCCAATCAAGAAAATGTCATCTTGCTTTGGTTCCTTCAACTCGTCAACCAGTTTTGCAGATTGTTTCTTCCGAAAATCCATGTAATCCTCAAGTACAACAGCGATCTGACTTTGCTTCCTCTTTTTCACAGGCAGTGCTCCCTTTTGTTCAGAGTTGGTAGATGCTGTAGCTTCAGGTTCATCTCTTCTTGATGCCCCTTGCCCTTGTAGATCAGATGAGGACATACCATCATCAACATTGGTAGAGGAGATATGGTTCAAATCATTGGTAGAGGAATCCATAGGAGAAATGGCATCGCTTGTGAGATCCACTTGCGGAATTGATACAAAGTTCAAGTCTCCTGAAGCAATACTTCCTGCTCCAAAGAAAAAGAAACATATCAGCATGTTCTCTTGGAAACATGAAAAAATACAAGTATCTCAACAATCTCACAAATACTATATAATTAAAGCAAGAATGAAAATGATTTAATATGTAGGGTCGACGGAAATACATGATACAGGAAACACACCTTCATGTAGTGTAGCCAATGACTTGAAGAGCATGAATGGTTTTGAACGGAACTTCTTTACCCTTAGATTATCCTATTGAATGCAACAACATTGTATGGTTGGGATCAATAAAACAATACCTTGAAGAGCATGAATGGCAGTGAGCAAACAATATATCAAGAAAAGAGCTAACCTTGATAAGTTTATCCCATATTACAGGTTCAGGGATGATCATGCAAAGTGTATCATCCCATCCCGTGCCACTCTGTTTCCGAGAGTCTCTCACTGCCTTATAATTTCCTTTTAAATCCTTATCCTTCTCTTGGATTTGTTGCTTGGAGAAATGAGCTAGTGGAAATTTCTGATTGAATGTATTTGTAATTCTAGTCCACCCTTCAGCAGTCCACCCATTTTGACCTCGATAAATGGGATTGTTGTGGTCAAGCATTATATCAACAAGACCTTTCTCGTATGCATGGTCCCAAGATGCCCTAGGCGCTGCCATAGCTACATTATTGAACCAACAATGGGGTACTAGTTAAATTTCACTCTACCACTACTTTACCTAAGAAAAGGTGAGAAAAAAATTACAAAATAAATTGTCCGACTAGTTGTTATAATCAGCCCATATTTGCATCGCGATCTGATCTCTAAGAGTGTTTCCATCGTTTGCCTCATTGTGATGATGTTGGTTGACATCATCTCCCTCTGGAACATCAACATATGTTTCTGGTGGAATTAACGGTGGTTGGTGAT
This sequence comes from Triticum aestivum, assembly GCF_018294505.1. NCBI lineage: Eukaryota > Viridiplantae > Streptophyta > Magnoliopsida > Poales > Poaceae > Triticum > Triticum aestivum. The sequence goes on along the minus strand of NC_057807.1, from coordinate 695,465,281 downwards.
CCAACCATGCCTCATCACCACTTTGAGCTCTAATGATGTTATGGAATACAGCACATGCCGCCGGAATCTTGATTCGTGACTCTATTGGGTAGTGATTGCCCACTTTCAAGATAGGGAAACGTTTTTTCAGAACACCAATGCTCCTTTCGATGTGGTTCCGGAGGATTGCATGGGTATGGTTGAACAACTCCCTATGGTCGGCATAGCCCGTATTAGATGAGCGCCGCCTCCTAAATTCACTCAGGTGATACCGAACTCCTCGATATGGTGCAAGAAAAGAAGGCGTGTTTGCATATCCACCATCTACGAGATAAAATTTTCCATCTGGCACATGAAACCCCTTGCTAATAGCAGAACGAAGAACTCCTGCATCTGATGCAGACCCTTCCCACCCACATGAAATAAATGTGAAATTCAGATCAAAATCACATGCAACCATGACATTCTGTGAGAGGGTTCCTTTCCTATTCCTAAATGGGGGGGCCTTATCTTCAGCAATAGTGATGGGGATATGTGTTCCATCTATAGCACCAATGCAGTTCTGCACATTGAAAAAGAAATAACAAAGTTGGTAGGTTTAGAAATCTACGTGGAGAAGTTTCAAAAATTCCATTGATATGGAGATGTGTGTATAGTGGTTCACCTGGAAATAAGGCCAATAGCGGTTGTTCGAAACAATCTTCGGGTGGGGCTGGAGTGAACTTGGAATCTTTATAAATCTTTGGGCTAGAGTTGGAATTAAGTCAAAAATCCTGTTTATCTTCCTATGAATTGTTTCTGCGCTGTGTTGGAAGTATTTTTTGTAGATCTTGATTACTAGCATTGTGTGAAATCATGTACATGAACATTGCCAACTGCTCCTCGACAGCAACACGCGACGTGCCCTTCAATAGATTCTCTCTTCTAAGGTAATCCACGATAGACTTGAAAATCTCAGGTTCCATCCGAAACTCAACCCTAGACCAACTCTCGTGGCCTTCTAATATTTCCTTAACCTTTGCAGCCCCGGATAAAGATGATGTGTGAACTGGATGCTTTTCCTCATAAAGGGAAGCATATAAAGCGGGAACCAAAAGGAAAAATAGTTCATCATCTTCTTCTTGTTCTTGCGAGATAATCTTAATAATTTTATTTCTCCTAGAATCCATCACTATTATACCCAATGAAAACAAAATTAATACAACGATAATAATTAAAAATAAAGCAATGATAATACCATCTCTATTATGGCTGCAAAGAACCAATAGCTAGGAGCCTAGGAAGCTCAGGAGTGAATACAAAGATAATACCATTTCTATTGTAACATCTACGTACATAATTAAGAGCATCAGTTTTCTCATATACTAAAATAAGACCACTTTCAATACTAGGCAGAGAAAAACAACATCACAAGAGCAGTAGTTTTGCATAATTTAAGCTTCCACAGTGGCCATGTCAAAGGGATGACCGCGTCACATACCTTTCTTGCTCCGAGTGAAAACTTGTCAATGATCGACGAATCAAAAGGGACCAAGCAATTGAACACAAAGTCTTCGGATAAAGCCAACTTCTAATGTCAGAGCACCTACATTTGAAACACGATAAAATAATGAATAGATACATATAGATAACTAAACAGAGTAGACCCACAAATCAATACCTACTAGGAAAACAATGATCAGTCAGGAGGATCAATCAAATTTTGGCAGTAGGTAGCACAGGTTGAAATGAACGAACAAACAAAACTGCAACAAGTATGTGACTGGACTCAGTAGTAACACCTCAAACAACACAAGGTAGTAACACCTCAAATCGACAGAGCGACAAATCGCTGTAGTCAGTCAGTCAGTCAAAGAGATGTGAACTCCGGCCAGCTAGCCACAGCGACAAATCGATAAAACAAGTGTAGTCTTCATCAACCAAAGAATGGCATCACATCATATCCATCAAGGAGCAGACGAACATTTTTGCCCGCAATAGCAGCAACTAGAGATTACAGGAGCAACAAAAGCAGTATCCATCAGACTTGCATATATAGTCTACACAAGCAACCTTCACTCAACTAGTACACAGTGGGTACCAAAAAAACAAACACGCTCAACTCAACTAGTTTCTCATCGCCAAAAAAAATTGTTGACAGGTTACCGGCACAGCGCTGCGCGGGGTGGCGTGCTTTTAGCTACTGTAGATAGATAGGTAGCCAAGTTAAGGCGGACACCACACCATGATTGATGATGGAGACTCTACTCCCTCTCCCTCCAGGCTCCACCACACCACACCACAGCAGGCGAGAGAGAGAGAGAGTATTATTATTAAGGCCATAGGTAGTAGCAGGAACAGAGATCATCAATCACAACGGAGCCGCCACCACCACCACCGCAGCCTCCACTCTCCACCGCATCCGGCAGCGGCGCGCGGCGGAGAAGCCGGTCCGGGGAAGCAGGCGAGCGACAGGAAGCAGCAGCACCGGCAGCAAGAAGAAGAAGGAGAAGAAGAATCGGACGCCATAATGGTCAACCAACCACGACTCTTCTCCCCCTCCTCTCCTCTCCTCTCCCAGCTACTACCTTTTCTCCCTCGCCTAGTCTCGCTAGTCCGGTCCTCCTCCTCCTCCTACCCCCTCGCCCTGCTGCCGCCCTCCTATTGGCCGGCCCGATTTCCTCCTCATCCCGTTGAATGACGCGGCGGTTGCTCCTTCTCTGAATCCCATCATCCAGCCATCCAGGAGGCCGGCAGGGGCGAGCGCGCCGACGCCCTTCTCCGGCGGAAATGGCCGTAAGTCCCCGCCCTCGCTCCATTGGTTGGTTGGTTGGTTGGCCGGCTCGCCGCCGCCGTCTCCGAGGTGTGGTGGGGGTGGGGGTGGCCGTGCTTGCTTGGATCCGTGGGTTGACCGGTGCCGTGGGAGGCGAGCAAGGGAAGATTCTTCCTCTTCTTGGGCCATGTGGGATTTCTTCTTGGAAGGAATCGCCTTCGGATTGCAGATATGCCATTCCTTTTCTTCCCCAGTGCTAGATTTGACCAACTAGTCAGTCGTATTCTGCTTGCTGGATTGCCTGGCTGGTGGGGACACAGATTGCCCTGCGCCTCCATGGAATCAGTTTGTTCTCCATGGAATAAATGTGCCGATTCTTCATTTTCACCGAAATGGCAACCAAGATCTAGACTTTTGTTTTATGCATCCAGAAATGTGATTTTGTTGCGTATCCGGTGGTACAAGAGTAGTTGGTGGCAACCCTTGTTTTTGTTGTCAGTACTACTTGATTTGATGAAAATATGTTTGGTTGAGCAAAACTGCAGTTGGCACTATAACAGATAATATGCTAGCAGGCGAGGTCAAATAACAATGCTTATTTTAGTGATGATTAGTCAAATGGAACACCCCTCTACATCTTATTCATGCGTGTGTGTGTGTGTGTGTGTGTGTGTGTTATACTTATATGAAACAAAACATGCTCAAGTGGCAACATCTTGTATTGTACTCCATTATCTTATCATAATCTTGTGTTCAGAGTAGATTACAAGGTTCAGTATTCTGTATGCTCTGAACCATTATCTTATCTCTTTGTCCAGTTGTGTTTTTGGTCTCTAGAGTTCATTTAGTATGCCAAGTGCATTGCCTAAAAAATTACGCGTCTTAATTTAATCTGCTCATCACATGTTAATTTATAGTACTAACAAGCTGCTTCCTCCTTCAACCTTACCAGCAGCAGCATCAAGGGGTTCCTAAATTTGGGAACTGGGAGGACGAGGGCCAAGGCTACACGCAGTACTTCGAAAACGCCCGCAAATCTCCAGGAAGGCCCGTCAACCAGAACGATCGCAACCAAGGCGCTGCACAGGCACCCCCGAACGACCCGCCGTCGGTCAAGGCCTCCCCCTTGAGGCCGGGGTCCGAGCCGGGGCTGCGCAAGAACAGGGACGAAAGGCGTGCCACCCGAGAAGACGACCTCCGTCGGCACGAGCCCGCTGCCCGGAAAACACATGCCGAGTCGCCCAACCATAGATATGGTGACCAGAGCAACTACGAAGGCGCTGCGAGGAAAGCGAGCAATGAGAGGTCACCCATCCATCCTCGGCAGCAGGCAAGGCTTGCAAACAAAGGTGGGGTTTCATCTCCTGTTGCGGATCGCAGGGGTTCTGCTCCCACCACGCCTGGAAGGTCCAAGATGAGGCCAACCGGCCGCGGCGATGAAACGGTAAGGTCCTGGATGCTTCTGTGAGCCTCAGTCAAATGAAAACCATTTCTTCTTTGTGTACTGACTATGAATGAAAAAAAATATTAAGCAGAATGTAATTGCATTGTAAGTATTACTGCTGGTATGCGTACTTTCTGAAGTGCTGGTGTGTGATTTTTGCACGTGCAGCCCGAGAGAGGATCAGCTGTGCCGAAGTTTGGAGACTGGGATGAGAAAGACCCTTCGACTGGTGAAGGTTTCACTGACATATTTGAGAAGGTGAGGGAGGAGAAGCAGTCCGGCGCGGATACTGTCGGCACCAGCCATGCATATAAGGACCGCTACAACCAAGGGGACAGATATGAATCTTCGGTGAGTCCGCTTTAATCTTGTGTACTGCAGCTGGTTTCACCACAAATGCTGTCATACATGTGGAGTAAAGATTCTCTTGTTTTGCTTGTGGAACTAGTTTTCGCCGCTTCAAGCATTGGCCATTCAGAAGCAAGATAGTGCACCTAGATACCTAAGATAATTGCTTGCTTCATCTCCAATACTACAATCTACAGTTCCTGAGCAGAATAGTTGCAAAAATATTAAGTACCAGCCCAGCAATGTTACTTCTGGACTTCTTGTAGAGTAGTTGCTTATGGTAGCAATATCTCAGCCGTGTTCGGTTCATTGAAAATGTGATAGTGTCGATAAATCGCATCTAATAGACGGTACGTGTGTGTCTGCTTCTTTTTCAGGGCTGCTCATGCTTCAGCTGGTTCAAGAAGTGACACCCACCCTGCCTGTAACATACCTGTGGCGATTGTATCTTTGTGAAATGAGTAGCCAAATCTGTTGTTATTTTGTTGAGATGTTATGTTATAGCGAGACATGTATCGGAGCATGAATTATTCGCAAGGCTGTGATTCAGCATTTTTTTTGAGCATTTGTAATCAGTGGTTGGTTTCCTGAATTTTGCAACAATTGTCTCATTCCTGGATTAAAGGGGAAGCAGGTTGGGAAATAAGGGCGATTTGTAAAACTTGTCACAAGCCAACCCATATAGTAAAGGCCGTGAAAAAGAATCAAAAGGCCTTGCATTTACAGACAGTAGTTGATATTCTGATCTTACAACAGCTGAGCAGATTGTCCGGTGAAATTCATATAGTTATTCATCAGAGAGAAAATGTATGATACACGTTTTGAATATATCGTTGTAAAATCTGGATTCTGGAGGTGACAGACTAGTAAATTCAAACAATGACGGCGATCAAAGGTCCAGCGCTCTACTACATATAAATCTCCAAACTAATGAACAACACCAGACATATCTACGCAATCCCAAGGACCTATAGGCAACATGTTCTATGTACTGACAGTATGTTTTACATCAAAACTGGATGCTATCTTGCTTGTCTTTAGGGGCGACGCACTGCCAGAGAGATCTGTAGGATTCGATTTCTCTCGCGTCTATTCCCAGGGTGCGAAGGTTCCGCGCATATTCCTGCGAAACAATGCATGTGAAACGATGTGTCAGCAGCAGCGCAATGCACGTCTGATACACATGTACTTTCTAAACATGTTTAATCACATAAGCTGCCTCGACACTTTGTCTGCTATGTTCTCTGTTCTACTAAATAGAAGCATTTCTGTGTGTAGTGTAGCAGAGATTGCCAATGTTGCAAGTGTCGCATGCAGAAAACGGAGTTCAGGTTTGAAGAAACTGGTAAGGGAAAGAATATTGTACATAGAAAGAACCAAAAGGGGGAATGCCACACCCCAAAAAAAAAAACAGTTGATGAAAGATGGATCTATATGATTTATGAGAATGAGCGTACAAAGACAGTTAGCGGACCTGAATATCAAGGAATAGCTGCATGCAGATCTTGTCGGTGTCAGATATGATGTTATCTGAGGCATCAGTACTACCTCCTATTCGTTTCTGTTGTCCTTGGCGCAGTCTTTGCAACGAAGATTCAGTTTTCCTTGCCTTCATATTGAAAAGATGCAACCTGAGTAACTCATAGGTAGAAAGGTAGAACTGAAATTTCAAAGGCAGGCGGGCAATCCTTATACTTACCACATTGACTACTTCGGATACCATGTCATAATAAGTTGCCGTGATCTTGTCTGTCGAACCACGGCGCAGCTTAGTTTTATCATCTTCTGATAAATAGTGCACACGATCTCCTTCAAGAAACACCTAAGAACGCAAAGGAAAGCTCATAATGAAATAGCATAAAATGAAAATAGCACATGAATCTGTTACAGAAGTTGAAACGGGGCCAATAAATTACAGCACACAAAATAGGCATATGACCATAACTCAAATGCAGACCATAAAACTAGTAAATGTAATATGACCTTGCTCAGAAGAGAGCAATAAACTCAGAAATTTTAAGCTAATAAAATGCTGTCAGTTGAACAGAAACAGAAAACCAAACATGGAAGTTCATTCACCTTAAGTGGATGCAAAATCCCAGATACATACGGAGAATGCCTCACGGGAAGTTTATTGGTCATCCTATACGTGGCTGTTATTCCCTTCAGGTGTTTCAGATCCTACAATCATTTCAGAAAGAATGTAGTTACAATTAGAGAACAATAGGAACAGTCTTAAATGTTCCATTGAATAAAATTATTTACAAATGCAAACAGTAGCTTCTATATTCAGCACAAGGTATGTATGAGTATGATGATAGTATTGCCCTCCTGTTGGCATCAGTTCACTCACCTCATTAGACCTTTTCACTATGACCCCAATCATGACATCCATTATGCTAGGCAACAACTCCTTCAAAGGCTCAACAGCTTGCAATATACTTTGTTTCACAAGGGTAAGTACTTCAATGGGGCATGATGCTAGCAATTGATTCACACGTCCCACAAAGTCGCCTGATTCTGAAAGCTCGCCAATTACAGCATTTACATCATGCATTACCTGCACATCAAATTATCGTAACACTTTAATCCAAAGAAAAAAAATCTGTCAAGCCTATAAACTGCTACGTGGTCTGCTCAACATTGTTTTATAGCATATTCAGAATGTAACAACGACTACAGAAGGACGGGCCAGGACAACAGGAAGGCTGCACCTTGCCCTTTTATTGCCTCGTAGTTGTCAATATGAACCCCACCATGTATGATGCTGGTAAAACTAAAGTACAAGTAGTCAGCCAGTCAACTTCACACTGACTTTGAGCACTAAATGTTTAGCATGGAGTTAACTAATTACCTTATTGTCAACTTAATTTCATAAACCAGTAAAACCACTAACTTGAAACGAAAGCATACACTCAAAAGAGTAACACATGGTGTACACAGCTAAGATGATAACACTCAGTATTGAGAAGAAGTGCTAGGTCTTGGTCACTTAAATGACATGGTAAGACTTCAAATAATTCTGTAGATGTGACATACATATATGAAATCCTCCACAGGTACAGAGAGTGCCCACTCAGAATCTGCAGGAGAACTCGAGCTCCCATCAGAAGCATTACGTGCAGCCAGACCAGAAGAAAGCCATGTTGTATACCTTATTGTGCAAGGACATGGAGGAAAATAAAAGGTCAGCCTCCGGATGATAAATCATGAAAAGCAAGTTAAAAAAAATACCATTTGTGATAGTTATACCTTGAAATAAGCTGCAAGGACAATCGGAGGAATTTATCAGAGTGAGAGAAAACAAGAACATCATCACTCCAGCAGGACTGCAAGCTTTCTAATAGCTTAATACTTTGCTTCAACAATAATGTCTTCTGCTTCATTTGGTTCTCATTCACTCCGACAGGGCTAATTGTGGCTGTAAGAGCACCATCAAGACCACCAGCAATTTCCTGGAATCTTGTGTAGTTGAACCAGTAGAAATGAAGTCAGAAACATAGTTCTGAAGTGTGTGTATAACACTAACAGAGATATTTATGCTTACCTCAGTGAAAAGTAGACACTAACATGCCACAGTCGCATGAAATCTGTGTAAGCAGGCTCAGAGCGGAACTTTGTTATAGCAGACTTGGAAGGACAGTAGCCTACAGAAAAAATAATAGGTCAACCCTGAGTTCAAATCATTGTAAGCATCATCCTCATAGAACTTAGAAATGGAGATGTGTTGTGCTCTGCAACTCTCTGTAACACAACAAGTAATAGGATACAATGCAAACTTCAATGCCAACACCATTGCTAGCTGATTCTAGCACTTGATTACGTATCAAGGTGCTAGAGACATTACTTGCTCAGCTGAGCAACGACCTTCTTCCCTTTCACCAATTTAATTGTCATTACACACACACAATCAAAAACATACAATAGCAGGCTTTGCAGGCAAGCATAGTATTGTAGTAGACTTAGCAGACCAAATCACAGAAAACAAACCACTTTGTGCCAGAATAATTAAGCATACCTTCAAGAAAGTCAAGAAACTTTAAGCTCGCTTTGTAGTTTCTCAGGAACTCTTTAGGTTTTCCAGGAGAACAGGCCCCAGGCTTTCCCTTCATGATTGCAGAATGGACTTCCTTGAGTATTGAATTGGCCAGAAAATCAAAAATATGAAGTCCAGAGTTTGCTGCAAATGAAACAAAAATCGATAAGATGTTATCTATCTAAGTCTATATGCAGCATTTAGGCTTCATCAGAATATGAAGTAACAGAATTTACAGCTACCTGATGAAGATATTTCCAAAATAAATTTGCAATCTTTTTCTACACATTGCATTATCTGCTCATAGTCATCCTCCAGGTCATCAGAAGATACCCCAGAAACAGCTTTTGCATAGTTTTGAGGGACAATTTTCTGAATCAATGGGGAGACCACTGTTGTACGGAAAAGCTCTTCAGCTGAAGATGTGTTGTCAATGGCAGCATAAGCGCGCAAGCAGTTGTATATTACTTTTGCGTCCCGATGTTCTAGACCAACCACAAAGCAACGCTCCAAGCTACCATCAAGTAGTTTTGTAGCACCTTGGACCCTCTTCTCCATGTTCTCAATAAAAGGAAGGTTCTGTACTGCCATAATGTAACAGAATAAGAATCATATATATGTTGCATTAAAATGTATATGATGTATCCAGTTAGATATAAAATTAGTGCTACCAATACAAAATTGGGTTGGTACTTTGGCAGTTTGAGATAAGGTTCTAGCACAAACTTCAAGAAGTGAATGAACTTAATCATGGCCATGAAATACAACTGGCTATTTCTCGTACTTTATTAAGACGTCATTACACATATTATGATGACAATGTACACTGCCCTTTCAATGGTGACACACATACCAAATATTTTCGTGTGAACTATCTGTAACCATTTTACGTTGTAATTTTCCTAGGGTTCTGTTCAACAACTTGTATAAACTATAGAAAAATTCTACTATATATTAGAAGCTAGAGATGCCCAAGGAAGCAAGGACCAGTAGTATCTGTTGGCACAAACCTGTGCGTGGCTGATGTAAAATTTGAGTCGGTTCATCTCGCTTGCGATTCTTTCTAACAGAATGCTTTGTGTTTCTCTGACATCTGTCCCTGCCTCCACATTTGGTGACGTAGTATCATTGCCAGGGTAGCCCTTATCAACTGAACGATCTTCAATATCTGATGAATCAGATGGTGCTGTTGGTAATTCCTTGATCAGTTTCTCAACCTGAATGAACAAAACAAACCATTAGGTTTCATAAACAACACGACATGAGCTAAAGCAATTTGGTAAACACATATCAAACTTGCTTTGATGAAATAATTCTGGAGGGTCAACGGATGACAAGGCAGAGGAGTTACTCCATTGGAAGGAAACCGCAGCATCATGATACGCCACAAATTTTGATAAGTATGCAGAGGCATGTGACCGTTTATACTAAGTGTGAAATTTTAGTCAGTAATTTATGTATGCGGTCAGACCCAGCAGTGTTAATGAACTAGCTACATTGGCATTTAGATTTCAGACACAATGGGCAAAATCTCTACCTAAAAATGAAACAATGGCTGGTACAAATTGGCAAACATGTACTATCAGACTTGCTTCAGTGGCCAGCTTGATAGAAACCCTCTTGATGGTCAACGGTTCAATGGCGGAGATTTTTTTTATAGCCAAGAAAAAAAATCTCAGCATTACAATGTGTTCTGATGATAAGTACGCAATGACATATGAATATATGATCATTTATACTAGCATTATGATATTGTTGCAAAATTGGATGAGTATGCAATGACATACTATCATTTATTCTAGCATCATGATATGTCACAATTCCGATGATAAGTATGCAAGGACATGTGATCATTTATACTACTAGGTGCTGAAACTGCAGTGAGGTGAATGAGATGATGCATCTGTAGCCTACTAGTTATGCAGCCGGATCCACCACCAGTGGTATAAACTGAGGTACAGAGGGGCGAATTAGCCACATTGGAGTCTGTTCAAAGCGGGAGTGGGTCGGAGATCGGAAACCTTGGAGACGACGTGGGAGGTGTCTAGCAGCAGCTCGAGGAGCTCGCGCGCCTGGGTCGCCGCGGCGCGCTGCTCGAGCCCTGCGCGGAGGGCGGCGAGCGCGGCGGAGGCGGCGGCGCGGAAGGCGGCGACCTTGTCCCTGAGGTCGGCGAGCGGGGCGCGCATGCGGGCAGCGGCGGCGTCGACGCCCTTGAGGCGGGCGCTGAGGCCGACGAAGTCGGCGTAGTCGCGGTTGATGAGGCCGACGAGCTCGGCGCGGAGGGCGGCGAGGTGGGAGCGCAGCTCGGCGGCGAGGCTCTCGAGGGGCACGTAGGAGCGCAGCTCGGCGACGTAGGCGTCCGGGTCGAAGCCCGCGCGCAGGAAGGCCTCCGGCCGGAACCACGGCGGGTGCGCCTCGATCGTCTCCCCGAAGAGGTCCTTGGCCGCCGCCGGCTGCGGCGGGGCGGGCGCGCGCGGCGGCGGCGCGGCGGCGAGATCCGCCATGCGGTCGGGTGGGTGGATCTGGGAGTGCGGTGGGTTTCAACGGAGATCTAGCGGGTAGCGGCGACGAGACGACGCTCCATTTCTTCTGCTACGGAACGGAGGCTGGACCGTCGGCCCGGGTTTTACTGCTTGGGTGGGCTTGATGCAATTTACAGAACCGAACTTCTTATGAAATTTTCAAACTTGTCGCAGCCTCCGGAAACCTGATGGAAAAAAAAAACTGGGCCATAACCTTCTAGAGGGTTCCGGAAACCGGAAAAACCAGGGAACAAAACCTACTAAATAGGCCGGAGTTGCTCGGCTCGTATTTGTGCGATACGCAGACAGTTGTCGCAGCAAGCGGCAAATAGGACATGCCCTCTTGAAAGGATCAAGTCCGGTGCTTCTATCCTGCCAGGAAAAAAAAGATGTTGTGCTCGGGAATTCTTAGGAAAATGGTGTTTCGGCTCTTGAGGGCAACCAAAATACCTAGGGCGTTTTGGTTGGACTAATAGACCGAAATCTCTACTCCTAAAGAGGGAGTATGTACGTCGTTCGTTCGTTTGCTCATGACTCCGTAACATCTCCCCCTACACCCCCCGCCCCCACGTTCCGCCGATTTTTTATATCCCTGTAAAAATCGGTGGAGAAAACCCCGCAAAAAAATCACGTGTTCAATGGGAGTTTGTGTGTCCTTGTTCCCTCCTCCTAACCCCATCGATCGATCCAAGAAATTTTCTCTCCCATCGATTCCTTTCCTTCCTCCTGTTTCAGTTTTTACTACGTGCTCTTTTTACTTCCCCAATATCTATATATTCCCGATTTTCTAACACAAATGATGGCGCTTCTCCGAAAATTCCTCGTTCTTTCTCCTCAAATGTGTTATTGTGTGCTCTCCAAATGCTTGTCACTTCACGCGACTACCTTGGGGTAAAATGGAGTAGAGAGTGGACGAAAACAAACAGTGTGTACAACAAAATGAAGTATAACTAATGGTTGGGGCGCCACCCTGTGGCGTCGCCTGAGCGAAAGCTGGTGGCGGGTGCGATGCGCCCCTTTCACTCACCTTTTTGTACTATATAGTGTTATTGCATATGACCCAAAGTACAACAATATGAAAGTATGGGTACATGTAAGTTGGTGACTGGAACGATAAGACAGATGATACATCTCCAACATATCTATAATTTTTTATTGTTCCATGCTATTAAAGTATCGTTCTTGGATGTTTTATATTCAATTACTAGCTACTTTATATCATTTCTGGGGACTAACCTATTAACATAGTGTCCAGTGCCAGTTGCTGTTTTTTGCTTATTTTTTACTTCGCAGAAAAATCAATACCAAACGGAGTCCAAATGCCACGAAACTTTTTGCAGATTTTTTTCTGCCCACAAGACACCCAGGAGGCCAAGGAAGTGCACCAGAGGAGGCCCATGGGGCCCACTAGACACCAGGGCACGCTAGAGGCCCCAAGCGCGCCCTGGTGGGTAGTGGGGCCCACTGAAAGCTTCTTCACCGACCTTCAGCTCTATAAATACTCTAAAATCCCAAAAACCCTAGGGGAGTCGACGAAACACTTTTTCAGCCGCCATAAGTTCCAGAACCACAAGATCCAATCTAGAGGCATTTTTGGCACTCTGCCGGAGGGGGCAATGATCATGGAGGGGTTCTTCATCATCACCCTTGCCCCTCTGATGATGCGTGAGTAGTTTATCACTGACCTACGAGTCCGTAGGTAGTAGCTAGATGGCTTCTTCTTTCTTTTTATCTTTAATACACTGTTTTCCTTGATGTTCTTGGAGATCTGTTTAATGTAATTAATGACTTTTTGCGGTGTGTTTGTTGGGATCCGATGAGTTGTGAGTTTATGATCATATCTATCTATGATATTATTTGGGTCTTTGCTGAACTCTTTTATGCATGACCTTTATAGCTCGTATTTTTTCCCCGAAACTTTGGTTTGGTTTGGCCAACTAGATTAATTTTTCTTGCGATGGAAAGTGGTGCTTTGTGATGGGTTCGATATTGCGGTGTCCTCACCCAGTGACAGAAGGGGTAGAGAGGCACGCATGTATCGTTGCTATTAAGAATAAAAAGATGGGGTCTATTCCTACATGAATAGATCTTGTCTACATCATGTCATCGTTCTTATTGCATTACTCCATTTTTCCATGAACTTAATACACTAGATGCATGCTGGATAGCGATAGATGTGTGAAGTAATACTAGTAGATGCAGGCATGAGTCAGTCTACTAATCTTGTACGTGATACCTATATACATGATCATTGCCTTTGACATCGTCATAATTATTTGCTTTTCTGTCAATTGCCCAACAATAATTTGTTTACCCACCGTATGCTATTTTCTTGAGAGAAGCCTCTAGTGAAATCTACGGGCCTCGGGTCTATTTTTTTATCATATTAAAACCAAAAATATCTTACCGCATTTTTATCTTATTTATTTTATTTTGTGTTTTAGTTAGATCTATTTATAAAATCTCATACAATTTAATCTATCTCAATACCGATGAAGGATTGACAACCTCTCTTACACGTTGGGTTGCAAAATTTTGTTGTTTGTATGCAGGTGTTGTTTACATAATGTTGTTTTTGTTACATAGCAGGCTTAGTGTCGAGAGGACAAAGTGCATGCAAGAAATTGTTTGTGGGTGTATGGTATGGATTAGTAGATCTCGTTATATTTGTATGTCTAGGTAGTTGAATCATGGACAATATTTTTAATGACAAACTGTCTTGTGTGCCATTGTTTCACAGGGAAAGGCTAGGGTGGAGAACACAGGTCTTGCCGGTGTGAGTGTCCTGCACTAATACAGCAGTTGCGCTCAAAAGACAATGGGTGGTACATAGCTGAGCATCATGAGTAACATAACCATTTGCTGTCTCCTACGTGCAAACAAACAATACACTGGCCCTCCCACAAACATATAGATGTGTACAATAAGGATTTGGTTGAGCAGTTGCAGCAGAACAATGTGAACCTTGCAAAGGTCTACATTTAAAAAACGAAAATAAAAAATGATTCGTGAACCTTTTCCCAAATTGCTAAAAACCGACCTTGAACCATCTAGATGGTTCCCAAAACCAGCATCCGCGGAGGCAACGAACAGACTAAAATGGGCTGGCCCATGTTCACTCGTATCGACCTGGTCTATGCGAAACAACGACTATTTTTGGACATTCTTAAAATGACCCGAACTCTTGTGAACAGGTTAGCATGCCCATGGTAGGCTTCGATGACATGTTTGAACGATTTTTGACACCGTATGCAAGTGGCGACAGGTCCTGCTATTTATGAGCATTTTTTGACCGAGAAAAGTAGAGTGCAAAACTTGTCGGAAAACAAAACAACTTGGCATGGCGCCTTAAATTAGTGATACAAGGTCATGGAAAAAAACTTGGGGTCATTCCAATGTTGTCGAGAAACAACGTGCTTCAGATGGTGCCTTCTGGTAGGTCACCCTCCATTAAATATGGTCTAGTTGAAGGAAATATGCCCTAGAGGCAATAATAAAGTTATTATTTATTTCCACAATTCATGATAAATGTTTATTATTCATGATAGAATTGTATTAACCGGTAACTTAGTACATGTGTGAATACATAGACAAACAAAGTGTCACTAGTATGCCTCTACTTGACTAGCTCGTTGAATCAAAGATGGTTATGTTTCCTAGTCATAGACATGAGTTGTCATTTGATTAACGGGGTCACATCATTGGAGAATGATGTGATTGACTTGACCCATTCCGTTAGCTTAGCACTTGATCGTTTAGTATATTGCTATTGCATTCTTTATGACTTATACATGTTCCTATGACTATGAGATTATGCAACTCCCGATTACCGGAGGAACACTTTGTGTGCAACCATACGTCACAACGTAACTGGATGATTATAAAGGTGCTCTACAGGCGTCTCCAATGGTACTTGTTGAGTTGGGATAGATCGAGATTAGGATTTATCACTCCGATTGTCGGAGAGGTATCTCTGGGCCCTCTCGGTAATGTACATCACTATAAGCCTTGCAAGCAATGTGACTAATGAGTTAGTTGCGGGATGATGTATTACGGAACGAGAAAGAGACTTGCCGGTAATGAGATTGAGCTAGGTATTGAGATACCTACGATCGAATCTCGGGCAAGTAACATACTGATGACAAAGGGAACAACGTATGTTGTTATGCGGTTTGACTGATAAAGATCTTCGTAGAATATGTAGGAGCCAATATGAGCATCCAGGTTCCGCTATTGGTTATTGACCAAAGACGTGTCTCGGTCATGTCTACATTGTTCTCGAACCCGTAGGGTCCGCACGCTTAACGTTCGATGACGATCAGTATTATGAGTTTATGTGTTTTGATGTACCGAAGGTAGTTCGGAGTCCCGGATGAGATCGGGGACATGACGAGGAGTCTCGAAATGGTCGAGATGTAAAAATCAATAATATTGGATGACTATATTCGGACATCGAAAAGGTTCCGAGTGATTCGGGTATTTTTCGGAGTACCGGGGAGTTACGGGAATACGGGGGAAGAAGTATTGGGCCTCATGGGCCAAGTGGTGGAAGAGAGGAGGTATGACAAGGCAGGGCACGCGGCCCCCCTAGCCCAAACCGAATTGGACTAGGGGGCCGGCCCCCCTTTCCTCCTTTCCTCCCTCTCCTTCCTTCTCCCTCCCTTCCTCTTTGTGGACTCCTACTAGGACTTGGAGTCCTAGTAGGACTCCACACTTGGGCACGCCTCTAGGGCCGACCGGCCTCCCCTCCTCTCCTTCTTTATATACTGAGGCAAGGGGCACCTAATAACCCACAAGTGTAAGGGATCAGTTGTAGCCTCTTTTGATAAGTAAGAGTGTCGAACCCAACAAGGAGCTAAAGGTAGAACAAATATTCCCTCAAGTTCTATCGACCACCGACACAATTCTACGCACGCTTGACGTTCGCTTTACCTAGAACAAGTATGAAACTAGAAATACTTTGTAGGTGTGATAGGATAGGTTTGCAAGATAATAAAGATCACGTAAATATAAACTA
Organism: Triticum aestivum; assembly: GCF_018294505.1. Taxonomy (NCBI): domain Eukaryota; kingdom Viridiplantae; phylum Streptophyta; class Magnoliopsida; order Poales; family Poaceae; genus Triticum; species Triticum aestivum. The sequence goes on along the minus strand of NC_057807.1, from coordinate 695,449,183 downwards.
GGGGCTGTTTAGATAAAGAAACAATAAAGTAAAATAGCGAGTGTGGAAAAGTGGTTGTAGGAGTTGTGAAATTGTCCCTAAGCAATTGACTACTTTACTAGACTGATAGCAAGTTTTATGTGGGAGAGGCATAAGCTAACATACTTTCTCTTCTTGGATCATATGCACTTATGATTGGAACTCTAGCAAGCATCCGCAACTACTAAAGATCATTAAGGTAAAACCCAACCATAACATTAAAGCATCAAGTCCCCTTTATCCCATACGCCACAACCCCCTTACTCGGGTTTATGCTTCTGTCACTCAAGCAACCAACTATAAGTGAATCATGAACATATTGCAACACCCTACAACGGGAATCCCTCACGCTTGCGCGACACGGAGGGCACAATAGGACAGCAACATAACCACAAGCAAATTAAACCAATCATAGCAATTCATCAATCACTGGTAGGACAACGAAAATCTACTCAGACATCATAGGATGGCAACACATCATTGGATAATAATATGAAGCATAAAGCACCATGTTCAAGTAGAGGGTACAGCGGGTTGCGGGAGAGTGGACCGCTGAATATAGATGGGGGAAGGTGATGGAGATGTTGGTGAAGATGGCAGAGGTGTTGGTGTAGATCGCGGTGATGATGATGGCCCCCGGCGGCGTTTCGGCGCCACCGGAAGCAAGGGGGAGAGAGCCCCCCTTCTTCTTCTTCTTCTTCTTCCTTGACCTTCTCCCTAGATGGGAGAAGGGTTTCCCCTCTGGTCCTTGGATCCCATGGCGTGGGAGGGGCGAGAGCCCCTCCGAGATTGGATCTGTCTCTCTGCCTCTCTCTATTTCTGCGTTTTTTTATTCCGCCCTTTCACCATTTCTTTTATATCCGGAGATCCGTAACTCCGATTGGGTTGAAACCTTCGCCCAGATTTTTCTCTGAAAATTAGCTTTCTTGCGGCAAAAGAAGAGCGTCAACTGCCTTACGAGGTGCTCACGAGGGTCAGGGGCGCGCCTGCCCCCTCGGGCGTGCCTCCCTGCCTCGTGGCCCCCTCGGGCAACGGCTCGCATTGATTCTTCTTCCCAAAAATCACAAATATTCCAAAAGTATTCTCCGTCCGTTTTTATCCCGTTTGGACTTCGTTTGATATTGGGTTTCTGCGAAACATAAAACATGCAACAAACGGGAACTGGCACTGGGCCTGGATCAATATGTTAGTCCCAAAAATAATATAAAAAGTTGCCAAAAGTATATGAAAGTTGAATAATATTGGCATGTAACAATCAAAAATTATAGATACGACGAAGACATATCAGCATCCCCAAGCTTAATTCCTGCTCGTCCTCGAGTAGGTAAATGATAAAAAAGATAATTTTTGATGTGGAATGCTACCTAACATAATCTTGATCATATGTCTAATCATGGCATGAATATTAAGACACGAGTGATTCAAAGCAATAGTCTATCATTTGACATAAAAACAATAATACTTCGAGCGTACCAATAAAGCAATCATGTCTTTTCAAAACAACATGGCCAAAGAAAGTTATCCCTACAAAATCATATAGTCTGGCTATGCTCCATCTTAATCACACAAAATATTCAAATCATGCACAACCCCGATGACAAGCTAAGCAATTGTTTCATACTTTTGACATTCTCAAACCTTTTCAACTTTCATGCAATACATGAGAGTGAGACATGGATATAGCACTATAGGTGGAATAGAATATGATGGTGGAGGTTGTGTGGAGAAGACAAAAAGGGAGAAAGTCTCACATCGACGCGGCTAATCAACGGGCTATGGAGATGCCCATCAATTGATGTCAATGTGAGGAGTAGGGATTGCCATGCAACGGATGCACTAGAGCTATAAGTGTTTGAAAGCTCAAACTAAAACTAAGTGGGTGTGCATCCAACTTGCTTGCTCATGAAGACCTAGGGCATTTGAGGAAGCCCATCGTTGGAATATACAAGCCAAGTTCTATAATGAAAATTCCCACTAGTATATGAAAGTGATTACATAGGAGACTCTCTATATGAAGAACTGATGACCCACAAGTATAGGGGATCTATCGTAGTCCTTTCGATAAGTAAGAGTGTCGAACCCAGCGAGGAGCAGAAGGAAATGATAAGCGGTTTTCAGTAAGGTTTTCTCTGCACACTGAAATAGTAGGTGATAGATAGTTTTGTGATAAGATAAATAGTAACAAGCAAAAAGTAAATAAAGTAAATAAAGTGCAGCAAGGTGGACCAATCCTTTATGTAGCAAAGGATAAGCCTGGACAAATTCTAATAATGAAGAAGGAGCTCCCGACGACACATTGGGAATTATCGTCAAGCTAGTTTTCATCATGTTCGTAAGATTCGCGTTCGGTACTTTGATAATTTGATATGTGGGTGGACCGGCACTTGGGTACTGCCCTAACTTGGACAAGCATCCCACTTATGATTAACCCCTATTGCAAGCATCCGCAACTACAAAAAGGAGTATTAAGGTAAACCTAACCACAACATTAAACATATGGGTCCATATCAACCCCTAATGAAGCAACGCATAAACTAGGGTTTAAGCTTCTGTCACTCTAGCAACCCATCATCTACTTATTACTTCCCTATGCCTTCCTCTAGGCCCAAATAATGGTGAAGTGTCATGTAGTCGACGTTCACATAACACCACTAGAGGAAAGGCAACATACATCTCATCAAAATATCGAACGAATACCAAATTCACATGACTACTAATAGCAAGACTTCACCCATGTCCTCAGGAACAAACGTAACTACTCACAAAGCATATTCATGTTCAAAATCAGAGGAGTAATAATATGCATAAAGGATCTGAACATATGATCTTCCACCAAGTAAACCAATTAGCATCAACTACAAGGAGTAATCAACACTACTAGCAACCCACAGGTACCAATTTGTGGTTTTGATACAAGATTGGATACAAGAGATGAACTAGGGTTTTGAGAGGAGATGGTGCTGGTGAAGATGTTGATGGAGATTGACCCCCTCTCGATGAGAGGATCGTTGGTGATGACGTTGGTGATGATTTCCCCCTCCCGGAGGGAAGTGTCCCCGGCAGAACAGCTCCACTAGAGCCCTAGATTGATTCCGCCAAGGTTCCGCCTCGTGGCGGCGGAGTTTCGTCTCGTAAGCTTGCCCACGATTTTTTCCAGGGTAAAAGTGATGATATAGCAAAAGATGGACGCCGGAGACCCACCAGGGGGCCCAGGAGATAGGAGGCCGCGCCCTACGGGGGGGGGGGGGGGTGCTCCCCTGTCTCCTGGACAGGGTGTGGGCCCCCTGGCCTATTTCTTTCACTCATAAATTCTTATTAAATCCAAAAAGTTGTTTCGTGGAGTTTCAGGACTTTTGGAGTTGTGCAGAATAGGTTTCCAATGTTTGCTCCTTTTCCAGCCAGAATTCCACCTGCCGGCATTCCCCCTCTTCATGGTAAACCTTGTAAAATAAGAGAGAATAGCCATAAGTATTGAGATATAATGTGTAATAACAGCCCATAATGCAATAAATATTGATATAAAAGCATGATGCAAAATGGACGTATCAACTCCCCCAAGCTTAGACCTCGCTTGTCCTCAAGCGGAAGCCGAAATCGAAAAATATGTCCACATGTTTAGAGATAGAGGTGTCGATAAAAATAAAATACGGACATGAGGGCATCATGATCATTCTAATAACAGCAACACATATAGATTTTGTCATATGATTTCCTATGCTCAAGTAATAAGCAATTCACAATGTCAAGTATGGTTGAAAAACTTCATTGGGAACTAACATACTATAATCTTAGTCATTGAAGTAATTGCAATTTATCGTAACATCAGAAAGAGTCAATAATAGAGTTTTTCAACAAGCTCACATACTCAACTATCTCGTAGTCTCCCATAATTGCTAACACTCACGCAATACTTGTGGTTCTAGAGTTTCAGCCAGACACTGAGAAAGATAGGGGCTTATTGTGTTGCCTCCCAACGTATTCACCTTTAGGTGATGTCAACAATAATAGCCTATGCCAACTTACATCCAATTGGATATATGTATCATGATCTTTCAAACACGAGGAGCTTGCCAAAGGATAAAACGAAAAAGGGAAAGGTGAGCATCACCTTGACTCAAGCATAAAGTAAAACATAAAGTAAAAGATAGGCCCTTCGCAGAGGGAAGCAGAGGTTGTCATGCGCGTTTAGGGTTGATGCATAAAGTCTTAGTGCAAAAGAACGTCACTTTATATTGCCCCTTGTATGCGGACCTTTATTATGCAATTTGTCGCTTTTATTACTTCCACAACAAGTTCGTACAAAGTTTATTTTCTCTGCACTAATAAGTCATACATATTTAGAGAGTAATTTTTATTGCTTGCACCGATGACAACTTACTTGAAGGATCTTACTCAATCCATAGGTAGGTATGGTGGACTCTCATGGCAAAACTGGGTTTGAGGGTATTTGGAAGCACAAGTAGTATCTCTACTTGGTGCAAGGAATTTGGCTAGCAAGAGGGGGAAAGGCAAGCTCAACATGTTTGGAAGGTCAATGACAATATACTTTAACTGAGATGTCGGAAAACATAAACCATTACGTTGTCTTCCTTGTCCAACATCAACTCTTTTAGCATGTCATACTTAATGAGTGCTTCACAATCATAAAAGATGTCCAAGATAATATATTTATATGTGAACCCCTCTTTCCTTATCACTTCCTATTAATTGCAACGATGACCAAGGCTACGTTCATCAACTCTCAACAATTTTTATGCCTCATACTTTCTATGTGTGAAGTTATCACTATCCATAAGATCAATACGAACTCTTTTGTTCTTTCTACTTTCTCAAGATCATAGCAATCATAGCAAAGCCCTTGACTCAACACTAATCTTTATTATAGATAGCACACAGACTTGATTACATAAAGAGATCACAATGCAAAACTCAAAACTACTTGATATCAAAAACTTCAAACTACTATATCAAGATACTACTAAAAGGATCGAACTAAATAAAGCGGTAAAAATAGGAGTGTGATGGTGATACGATACCGGGGCACCTCCCCCAAGCTTGGCAGTTGCCAAGGGGACTGCCCGTACCCATGTGATTATTTCTTCGGAGGTGGTGAAGTAGGAGTTGTTGATGATGTAGGCTTGTCGTCCATCTTCTAGGGCATCGGCTCTCCATCATAAAAGGATGATCGAGTCTCCGGGATCCTTAAATCTGCAGCCAAACTCATTCGCTTGAATCTATATTCATACTCACAGTTCTGGTTTTGCAGGTCATAGATCTGGGCTTGGAGGTGCTCGATTTTCTCTTGAAGCTTGAAGATGGTCTCCCCAATGACTTTGGCATCCAGCTTGTGGTTGTTGGTAAACTCCGTGATCATCATCTGGTTGGCGTTGAGTCCACGCTCCCCCCTCACGCATCTCAATGGTTTGAGGGTGATGCATGATACGACTCCAACGTATCTATAATTTTTGATTGTTGCATGCTACTTTATCTACTGTTTTAGGCAATATTGGGCTTTATTATCCACTTTTATATTATTTTTGGGACTAACCTATTAACCGGAGGCCCAGCCCAGATTTGCTGTTTTATGCCTATTTCAGTGTTTCGAGGAAAGGGAATATCAAACGGAGTCAAAACAGAACGAAATCAACTGGAGAAGTTAATTTTGGAAGGAAACCAACCAGATGGGCTTGGAGTGCACGTCAGGGGAGTCCCGGGCTGCCCACGAGGGTGGGGGCGCGCCCCTCCCCCCTGGGCGCGCCCCCCTACCTCGTGAGCAACTCGGAAGTCCACCAACGTACCCCCTGCACCCATATATACCTACGTACCCTAAAACTTCTAGAACAGAAGATAGATCGGGAGTTCCACCACCGCAAGCTTCTATAGCCACCAAAAATCAATCGGGGCCCTGTTCCGGCACCCTGCCGGAGGGGGATCCCATCACCGGTGGCCATCTTCATCATCCCGGCGCTATCCATGATGAGGAGGGAGTAGTTCACCCTCGGGGCTGAGGGTATGTACCAGTAGCTATGTGTTTGATCTCTCTCTCTCTCTCGTGTTCTCTCTCGTGTTCCCTCTATGGCATGATCTTGATGTATCCCGAGCTTTGCTATTGTAGTTGGATCTTATGATGTTTCTCCCCCTCTACTCTCTTGTGATGAATTGATTTTCCCCTTTGAAGTTTTCTTATCGGATTGAGTCTTTATGAGAACACTTAATGTATGTCTTGCCGTGATTATCTGTGGTGACAATGGGATATCATGTGCCACTTGATGTATGTTTTGGTGATCAACTTGCGGGTTTCGTGACATTGGGAACCTATGCATAGGGGTTGGCACACGTTCTTGACTCTCTGGTAGAAATTTTGGGGCACTCTTTGAAGTACTTTTATGTTGGTTGGATGAATCTGAGATTGTGTGATGCATATCGTATAATCATGCCCACGGATACTTGAGGTGACAATGGAGTATCTAGGTGACATTAGGGTTTTGGTTGATTTGTGTCTTAAGGTGTTATTCTAGTACGAACTCTTTTATAGATTGATCCGAAAGAATAACTTTGAGGTGGTTTCGTACCCTACCATAATCTCTACGTCTGTTCTCTGCTATTAGTGGCTTCGGAGTGACTCTTTGTTGCATGTTGAGGGCTTGTTATATGATCTATCTATGTTATTATTGTTGAGAGAACCTGCACTAGTGAACGTATGAACCCTAGGCCTTGTTTCCTATCATTGCAATACCGTTTATGCTCCCTTTTATCTTTGGTTACCTTGCTGTTTTTATTATTTCAGATTACAAAACCCTTTATCTACTATCTATTTTGCACTTGTATCACCATCTCTTCGCCGAACTAGTGCACCTATCAATTTACCATTGTATTGGGTGTGTTGGGGACACAAGAGACTCTTTGTTATTTGGTTGCAGGGTTGTTTGAGAGAGACCATCTTCATCCTACGCCTCCTACGGATTGATAAACCTTAGGTCATCCACTTGAGGGAAATTTGCTACTGTCCTACAAACCTGTGCACTTGTAGGCCCAACAACGTCTACAAGAAGAAGGTTGTGTAGTAGACATCAATGCAGCACCTCCGCGAGATAGGGGTTGATAACCCTCTCGAAAAACTTGTCCTTGGGAGCGCTTGGAGACGACATGGTGCTCTAGATCTGAAACAAAAATAGCTCGAAACAAAAACAGAGGAGACATACTACACAATATGCCTTATGTCATAATTGAGCTCTTTAATAGCCCAATATGCCTTATGTTCAAGTTCAAGAGGTAAATGACATGCATTTCCATAAACCATCTTATAAGGAGACATACCCATAGGATTTTTGTATGCAGTTCTATAGGCCCATAATGCATCATCAAGTTTTTTGGACCAATTCTTTCTAGATCTATTCACAGTCTTTTGCAAAATTAATTTTGAGCTCTCTATTGCTCAACTCAACTTGAACACTGGACTGCGGGTGATAAGGAGATGCGAATCTATGATTGGCATTATACTTAGCGAGCATCTTAGGGAAAGCACCATGAATAAAGTGTGAACCACCATCAGTCATAAGATATCTAGGGACTCCAAACCTCGGAAAAATAACTTCTTTAAGCATTTTAGTAGAAGTGTTATGATCAGCACTACTAGTTGGAATAGCTTCTATCCACTTAGTAACGTAATCAACAGCAACTAGAATATGTGTATAACCATTGGAGGCAGGAAAAGGTCCCATATAATCAAAGCCCCAAACATCAAACGACTCAATAACAAGAGAATAATTCATAGGCATTTCTTGACGTCTACTAATGTTACCTATTCTTTGACATTCATCACAAGACAAGACAAACTTACGAGCATCTTTGAAGAGAGTAGGCCAATAAAAACCAGATCGTAGTACCATGTGTGCAGTTCTATCTCTAGCGTGGTGTCCTCCATAGGATTCAGAGTGACACTTGCGTAGGATTTGTTCTTGTTCATGCTCAGGCACACAACGTCTAATAATACCATCTACTCCTTCTTTATAAAGGTGTGGATCATCCCAGAAGTAATGTCTTAAATCATAAAAGAACTTTTTCTTTTGCTGGTATGTGAAACTAGGCGGTATATATTTAGCAACAATGTAATTAGCATAATCAACATACCAAGGAGCTGTATGAGAAGCATTGACAACCGCTAATTGTTCATCAGGAAAACTATCATTAATAGGCAGTGGGTCATCAAGAACATTCTCTAACCTAGACAAGTTGTCTGCAACGGGGTTCTCAGCTCCCTTTCTATCAATAATATGCAAGTCAAATTCTTGGAGCAAGAGAACCCATCTAATGAGTCTAGGCTTAGCATCTTTCTTTTCCATAAGATATTTAATAGCAGCATGATCAGTGTGAATAGTAACTTTGGAATCAACAATATAAGGTCTAAACTTATCACATGCAAATACAACTGCTAAGAACTCTTTTTCAGTAGTAGCATAGTTTCTCTGGGCAGTATCAAGAGTCTTACTAGCATACTGGATAACATTCAATTTCTTATCGACTCTTTGCCCTAAAACAGCACCTACAGCATAATCACTAGCATCGCACATAATTTCAAAAGGTAAATTCCAATCAGGTGGCTGAATAATAGGTGTAATGATCAAAGCTTTCTTGAGTGTTTCAAATGCTTCTACACAATCATCATCAAAGACAAAAGGAATATCTTTTTGCAATAAATTAGTCAGAGGCCTAGAGATTTTAGAAAAGTCCTTAATGAACCTCCTATAAAAGCCGGCATGACCAAGGAAACTTCTTATACCTTTTATGTCCTTGGGACATGGCATCTTTTCAATAGCATCAACTTTGGCTTTATCAACTTCAATACCTCTCTCGGAGATCTTGTGCCCCGAGACAATGCCTTCATTAACCATAAAGTGACACTTTTCCCAATTCAGGATGAGACTAGTGTCTTCGCATCTCTGCAAAACTCAATCAAGGTTGCTCAAACAATCATCAAAAGAGGATCCATAGATGGAGAAGTCATCCATGAATACCTCACAAATCTTTTCACAAAAATCAGAAAATATAGTCATCATGCATCTTTGAAAGGTAGCAGGTGCATTACATAGACCAAAGGGCATACGTCTATAAGCAAAAGTACCAAAAGGGCAAGTAAAAGTAGTTTTTGATCCTTCGCTGACACAGGTATTTGAGAGAAACCAGAATAACCATCCAGAAAGCAAAAATGTGTGTGTTTGGATAGCCTTTCTAGCATTTGATCAATAAAAGGTAAAGGGTAATGATCTTTCTTAGTAGCTTTATTTAACTTACGGAAATCAATTACCATCCTATAGCCTGTAATAATTCTTTGCGGGATCAATTCATCTTTATCATTAGGAACAACGGTAATACCTCCCTTTTTAGGGACACAATGGATAGGGCTTACCCATTCACTATCAGCAATGGGATAAATAATACCTTCCTCAAGGAGCTTTAGAATCTCCTTTCTTACCACTTCCTTCATTTTGGGATTTAATTGTCTTTGAGGATCTCTAACTGGTTTGGCATCTTTCTCCACTGAAATTTTGTGTTGACATAATGTGGGACTAATGCCCTTAAGATCATCCAAAGTATATCCAACAGCAGCTCGGTGCTTCTTCAGAGTTTTCAATAATCTTTCTTCTTCTTTCTCTGAAAGGTTAGCACTAATAATAACAGGATATATTTATTTTTCATCAAGATAAGCATACTTGAGATTATCAGGTAAGGGTTTGGGTTCAAACACGGGATCACCCTTGGGTGGAGGGGGATCCCCAAGAATTTCAATGGGAAGGTTATGTTTCAGCATAGGTTCTTGTTTAAGGAACACTTCATCTATTTCTTCCCTTTCCTTCATAAACATATCGTTTTCATGGTCTAACAAATAATGTTCTAACGGATCAGTTGGAGGAACATCAATGGAAGCAAGACCAATAATCTCATCCTTACTAGGTGGTTCCCTTTCACGAGGTTGTCTACTAAACTTAGCAAAATTGAACTCATGAGACATACCATCTATGCCAACAGTGACGACCTTCCTTTTACAATTAATCTTAGCACTAGCAGTATTCAAGAAGGGTCTACCAAAAATAATGGGACAAAAATCATCTTGTGGGGAAGCAAGAGCAAGAAAATCAGCAGGGTATTTAATCTTCCCACACAAGACTTCAACATCTCTAACAATCCCAATAGGTTTAATGGTGTCCCTATTAGCAAGCTTCATAGTAACATCAATGTCTTCTAATTCAACAGGTGCAATATCGTGCATAATTTCTTTATAATGATCATAAGGTATCGCACTAGCACTAGCACCCATATCACATAAGCCATGATAACAATGATCTCCTATTTTAACAGAAATAATAGGCGTGCCTACAACAGGTCTACGTGTCTTAGTATCGGGTCTAGCAATATTAGCAGTTTCACCCAAGAAAGAGATAACATGCCCATCTAAGTCCTCATCCAAGAGATCTTTAATCATAGCAATACCAGGTTCAACATTAATTTGCTCAGGAGGAGTATAGGTCCTAGTATTACTCTTACGAACAACAATCGAAGCTTTAGCATGATATTTTATCCTAACAGGAAAAGGAGGTTTTTCGACATAAGTAGTAGGAATAATAGGATCACTATATGTAATAGTCTTATCTTCGACTGTAATAGGTGCAACTACTTTCACTTCAACAAGAGGATTATATTTAAACCACTTCTCTTTAGGGAGATCAACGTGAGTAGCAAAAGTTTCACAAAAAGTAGCTACTATCTCAGAGTCAAGTCCATACTTAGAGCTAAATCCACGGAAAGCATCGGTATCCATAAAAGATTTAACACAATCGAACTTAGGTGTCATACCTGACTCCTTAACATCGTCGGAACCCCAATCTTCAAAGTTGCGTTTAATCTTTCCAATAAGTCCCATTTGAAATCAATAGTCTTCAGCATATAGGAATCAGCACAGGAAGTATCGAGCAAGTTGCGATTATCAAGAGAAAGTCGAGCATAAAAATTCTGAATAATCATTTCTCGAGAGAGCTCATGCTTGGGGCATGAATACAACATTGACTTAAGCCTCCCCCAAGCTTGAGTGATGCTTTCTCATTCGCGAGGCCAGAAATTATATATGTAATTACGATCATGATGAACAAGATGCATAGGATAGAACTTCTGGTGAAATTCCAACTTCAGTCTCTTATAATTCCAAGATCTCGTATCATCACATAGCCTATACCATATCATTGCATCTCCCTTCAAAGATAAAGGGAAGACCTTCCTTTTGACAACATCATCGGGGATACCTGCAAGCTTAAATAATCCACAAACTTCATCCACAAAGATAAGGTGTAAATCGGGATGCAATGTTCCGTCTCCTGCAAAAGGATTAGCTAGCAGTTTTTCTATCATACCCGAAGGAATCTCAAAGTGAATATTTTCATAAAGTTTAGTAGGTTGAGGAGCATCTCTTTGCTCTTATGGTTGGGGTGAAGATACCCCAAACAAGCCCCTCAAGGGATTAGTTTCCATAGTGACAAGTAACAGAAAATTTCAGCACACTATATAAATGTTTCCTTACCAAGTTCCACTCACCAAAATCGCTACACTCCCCGGCAACGGCGCCAGAAAAGAGTCTTGATGACCCACAAGTATAGGGGATATATCGTAGTCCTTTCGATAAGTAAGAGTGTCGAACCCAACGAGGAGCAGAAGGAAATGATAAGCGGTTTTCAGTAAGGTTTTCTCTGCAAGCACTGAAATAGTAGGTGATAGATAGTTTTGTGATAAGATAAATAGTAATGAGCAAAAAGTAAGTAAAGTGCAGCAAGGTGGCCCAATCCTTTATGTAGCAAAGGATAAGCCTGGACAAATTCTAATAATGAAGAAGGAGCTCCCGAGGACACATTGGGAATTATCGTCAAGCTAGTTTTCATCATGTTCGTAAGATTCGCGTTCGGTACTTTGATAATATGATATGTGGGTAGACCGGCACTTGGGTACTGCCCTAACTTGGACAAGCATACCACTTATATTGTAATCAAAGTGTGATGATCATCATTATTAGAGCATTGCCTAAAAAAAGAGAAAGGCCAAAAACAAAAGAAAGGCCCAAAAAAATATAAAAAAATAAAAAATAAAAATAAAAAAAGGGCAATGCTACTATCTCTTTTTCCACACTTGTGCTTCAAAGTAGCACCTTGTTCTTCATGTAGTGAGTCTCATATATTGTGCTTCAAAGTAGCACCTTATTCTTCATGTAGTGAATCTCATAAGTTGTCTTTTTATACTAGTGGGAATTTTTCATTATAGAACTTGGCTTGTATATTCCTACGATGGGCTTCCTCAAATTCCCTAGGTCTTCATGATCAAGCAAGTTGGATGCACACCCACTAGTTTTCTTTTGTTGAGCATTCATAGCTCTAGTGCATCCGTTGCATGGCAATCCCTACTCCTCATGTTGACATCAATTGATGGGCATCTCCATAGCCCATTGATATAGCCTCATCAATGTGAGACTTTCTCCTTTTTTTGTCTTCTCCACACAATCCCCATCATCATATTCTATTCCACCCATAGTGCTATATCCATGGCTCACGCTCATATATTGCGTGAAGGTTGAAAAAGTTTGAGATTATTTAAGTATGAAACAATTGCTTGGCTTGTCATCGGGGGTATAGAAGTTGGGAACATCTTTGTGTGACGAAAATGAAGCATAGCCTAACTATATGATTTTGTAGGGATGAACTTTCTTTTGCCATGTTATTTTGAGAAGACATGATTGCTTTGAACTGAATGACTCCTTTGATGAGACCAGCATGCGTTTTGTGCGGCGCATCCAGGAGTCTGAGGTGAAGGAGGCTTTAAAAAGGATGAAAGGAGGCAAGGCGATGGGCCCTAATTGTATCCCCATTGAGGTGTGGAAAGGTCTCGGGGACATAGCGATAGTATGGCTAACCAAGCTTTTCAACCTCATTTTTCGGGCAAACAAGATGCCAGAAGAATGGAGACGGAGTATATTAGTACCAATCTTCAAGAACAAGGGGGATGTTCAGAGTTGTACTAATTACCGTGGAATTAAGCTGATGAGCCATACAATGAAGCTATGGGAGAGAGTCATTGAGCACCGCTTAAGAAGTATGACAAGCGTGACCAAAAATCAGTTTGGTTTCATGCCTGGGAGGTCGACCATGGAAGCCATTTTGTTGGTACGACAACTTATGGAGAGATATAGGGAGCATAAGAAGGACTTGCATATGGTGTTCATTGACTTGGAGAAGGCCTATGATAAGATACCGCGGAATGTCATGTGGTGGGCCTTGGAGAAACACAAAGTCCCAGCAAAGTACATTACCCTCATCAAGGACATGTACAATAATGTTGTGACAAGTGTTCGAACAAGTGATGTCGACACCGATGACTTCCCGATTAAGATAGGACTGCACCAGGGGTCAGCTTTGAGCCCTTATCTTTTTGCATTGGTGATGGATGAGGTCACAAGGGGTATACAAGGAGATATCCCATGGTGTATGCTCTTTGCGGATGATGTGGTGCTAGTTGACGATAGTCAGACAGGGGTAAATAGGAAGTTAGAGTTATGGAGACAAACCTTGGAATCGAAAGGGTTTAGGCTTAGTAGAACTAAAACCGAGTACATGATGTGCGGTTTCAGTACTACTAGCTGTGAGGAGGAGGAGGTTAGCCTTGATGGCCAGGTGGTACCTCGGAAGGACACCTTTCGGAGGATGGGGGTATTGATGAAGATGTGAACCATCGAATCAAAACCGGATGGATGAAGTGGCGCCAAGCTTCTGGCATTCTCTGTGACAAGAGAGTGCCACAAAAGCTAAAAGGCAAGTTCTACAGGACGACGGTTCGACCCGCAATGTTGTATGGCGCGGAGTGTTGGCCGACTAAAAGGCGACATGTTCAACAGTTAGGTGTGGCGGAGATGTGTATGTTGAGATGGATGTGTGGCCACACGAGGAAGGATCGAGTCCGGAATGATGATATACGAGATAGAGTTGGGGTAGCACCAATTGAGGAGAAGCTTGTCCAACATCGTTTGAGATGGTTTGGGCATATTCAGCGCAGGCCTCTAGAAGCTCCAGTGCATAGCGGACGGCTAAAGCGTGCGGAGAATGTCAAGAGAGGGCGGGGTCGACCGATTTTGACATGGGAGGAGTCCGTTAAGAGAGACCTGAAGGATTGGAGTATCGAAAAAGAGCTAGCTATGGACAGGGGTGCGTGGAAGCTTGCTATCTATGTGCCAGAGCCATGAGTTGGTTGCGAGATCTTATGGGTTTCACCTCTAGCCTACCCCAACTTGTTTGGGACTAAAGGCTTTGTTGTTGTTGTTGTTGTATGATTGCTTTATTAGTATGCTTGAAGTATTATTATTTTTGTGTCAATATGAACTTTTGTCTTGAATCTTTCGGATCTGAATATTTATATCACAATTAAGAAGATTTACATTGAAATTATGCCAAAGTATCACTCTGCATCAAAAATTCTTTTTTATCATTTACCTACTCGAGGACGAGCAGGAATTAAGCTTAGGGATGCTTGATACGTCTCCAACGTATCTATAATTTTTGATTGCTCCATGCTACTTTATCTACTGTTTTAGGCAATATTGGGCTTTATTATCCACTTTTATATTATTTTGGGACTAACCTATTAACCGGAGGCCCAGCCCAGATTTGCTGTTTTATGCCTATTTCAGTGTTTCGAGGAAAAGGAATATCAGACGGAGTCAAAACGGAACGAAATCAACTGGAGAAGTTAATTTTGGAAGGAAACCAACCAGATGGGCTTGGAGTGCTCGTCAGGGGAGTCCCGGGCTGCCCATGAGGGTGGGGGGCGCACCCCTCCCCCTTGGGCGCGCCCCCCTACCTCGTGAGCAATCCGGAGGTCCACCGACGTACCCCCTGCACCCATATATACCTACGTACCCTAAAACTTCTAGAACAGAAGATAGATCGGGAGTTCCGCCGCCGCAAGCCTCTGTAGCCACCAAAAATCAATCGAGGCCCTGTTCCGGCACCCTGCCGGAGGGGGATCCCATCACCGGTGGCCATCTTCATCATCCTGGCGCTATCCATGACGAGGAGGGAGTAGTTCACCCTCGGGGCTGAGGGTATGTACCAGTAGCTATGTGTTTGATCTCTCTCTCTCTCGTGTTCTCTCTCGTGTTCCCTCTATGGCACGATCTTGATGTATCCCAAGCTTTGCTATTGTAGTTGTATCTTATGATGTTTCTCCCCCTCTACTCTCTTGTGATGAATTGAGTTTCCCCTTTGAAGTTTTCTTATCAGATTGAGTTATTATGAGAACACTTGATGTATGTCTTGCCGTGATTATCTGTGGTGACAATGGGATATCATGTGCCACTTGATGTATGTTTTGGTGATCAACTTGCGGGTTTCGTGACATTGGGAACCTATGCATAGGGGTTGGCCCACGTTCTTGACTCTCCGGTAGAACTTTTGGGGCACTCTTTGAAGTACTTTTATGTTGGTTGGATGAATCTGAGATTGTGTGATGCATATCGTATAATCATGCCCACGGATACTTGAGGTGACAATGGAGTATCTAGGTGACATTAGGGTTTTGGTTGATTTGTGTCTTAAGGTGTTATTCTAGTACGAACTCTTTTATAGATTGATTCGAAAGAATAACTTTGAGGTGGTTTCGTACCCTACCATAATCTCTACGTCTGTTCTCCGCTATTAGTGGCTTCGGAGTGACTCTTTGTTGCATGTTGAGGGTTTGTTATATGATATATCTATGTTATTATTGTTGAGAGAACTTGCACTAGTGAACGTATGAACCCTAGGCCTTGTTTCCTATCATTGCAATACCGTTTACGCTCCCTTTTATCTTTGGTTACCTTGCTGTTTTTATTATTTCAGATTACAAAAACCTTTGTCTACTATCTATTTTGCACTTGTATCACCATCTCTTCGCCGAACTAGTGCACCTATACAATTTACCATTGTATTGGGTGTGTTGGGGACACAAGAGACTCTTTGTTATTTGGTTGCAGGGTTGTTTGAGAGAGACCATCTTCATCCTACGCCTCCTACGGATTGATAAACCTTAGGTCATCCACTTGAGGGAAATTTGTTACCGTCCTACAAACCTGTGCACTTGCAGGCCCAACAACGTCTACAAGAAGAAGGTTGTGTAGTAGACATCAAGCTCTTTTCTGGCGCCGTTGCCGGGGAGGTTAGTGTTGGGGAACGTAGTAATTTCAAAAATTTCCAACGCACACGCAAAGATCATGGTGATGCATAGAAACGAGAGGGGAGAGTGTTGTCCACGTACCCTCGTAGACCGAAAGCGGAGGCGTTAGAACAATGCGGTTGATGTAGTCGTACGTCTTCACGATCCGACCGATCCAAGTACCGAACGTACGGCACCTCCGAGTTCAGCACACGTTCAGCTCGATGACGATCCCCGGACTCCGATCCAGCAGGGTGTCGGGGATGAGTTCCGTCAGCACGACGGCATGGTGATGATGATGATGTTCTACCGACGCAGGGCTTCGCCTAAGCACCGCAACGATATGACCGAGGTGGAATATGGTGGAGGGGGGCACCGCACACGGCTAACGAACGATCACGAAGATCAACTTGTGTGTCTATGGGGTGCCCCTGCCCCCGTATATAAAGGAGTGGAGGAGGGGGAGGGCCGGCCCTCTCTATGGCGCGCCCTAGGGGAGTCCTACTCCCACCGGGAGTAGGATTCCCCATTTCCTAGTAGAACTAGGAGCCCTTCCATGTAGTAGGAGTAGGAGAGAAGGAAAGGGAAGACCGAAGGGAAGGAAGGAGGGGGCGCAGCCCCTCCCCCTAGTCCAATTCGGACTAGGCCTTGGGGGGGGGGGCGGCCTGCCCTAGGCAGCCCCTCTCTCTTTTCCGTATGGCCCAATAAGGCCCAATACTTCTCCCGGCGAATTCCCGTAACTCTCCGTAACTCCGGTACTCCGAAAATACCCGAATCACTCGGAACCTTTCCGAAGTCCGAATATAGTCGTCCAATATATCGATCTTTACGTCTCGACCATTTCGAGACTCCTCGTCATGTCCTCGATCTCATCCGGGACTCCGAACTCCTTCGGTACATCAAAACTCATAAACTCATAATAAAACTGTCATCGAAACATTAAGCGTGCGGACTCTACGGGTTCGAGAACTATGTAGACATGATCGAGACACGTCTCCAGTCAATAACCAATAGCGGAACCTGGATGCTCATATTGGCTCCCACATATTCTATGAAGATCTTTATCGGTCAAACCGCATAACAACATATGTTGTTCCCTTTGTCATCGGCATGTTACTTGCCCGAGATTCGATCGTCGGTATCTCAATACCTAGTTCAATCTTGTTACCGGCAAGTCTCTTTACTCGTTCCGTAATGCATCATCTCGCAACTAACTCATTAGTCACATTGCTTGCAAGGCTTATAGTGATGTGCATTACCGAGTGGGCCCAGAGATACCTCTCCGACAATCGGAGTGACAAATCCTAATCTCGAAATACGCTAACTCAACATGTACCTTCGGAGACACCTGTAGAGCTACTTTATAATCACCCAGTTACGTTGTGACGTTTGGTAGCACACAAAGTGTTCCTCTGGTAAACGGGAGTTGCATAATCTCATAGTCATAGGAACATGTATAAGTCATGAAGAAAGCAATAGCAACATACTAAACGATTAAGTGCTAAGCTAGCGGAATGGGTCAAGTCAATCACATCATTCTCCTAATGATGTGATCCCGTTAATCAAATGACAACTCATGTCTATGGTTAGGAAATTTAACCATCTTTGATTAACGAGCTAGTCAAGTAGAGGCTTGCTAGTGACACTATGTTTGTCTATGTATTCACACATGTATTATGTTTCTGGTTAATACAATTCTAGCATGAATAATAAACATTTATCATGATATAATGAAATAAATAATAACTTTATTATTGCCTCTAGGGCATATTTCCTTCAGTCTCCCAGTTGCACTAGAGTCAATAATCTAGTTCACATGGCCATTAGATTTAACACCAATATTCACATCCGTATGTGATTAATACCCATAGTTCACATCGTCATGTGATCAACACCCAAAGGGTTTACTAGAGTCAATAATCTAGTTCACATCGCTATGTGATTAACACCCAAAGAGTACTAAGGTATGACTATGTTTTGCTCGTGAGAGAAGTTTAATCAACGGGTCTGTCACATTCAGAGCCGTATGTATTTTGCAAATATTCTATGTTTACAATGCTCTGCATGGAGCTACTCTAGCTAATTGCTCCCACTTTTAATATGTATCCAGATTAAGACTTAGAGTCATCTGGATCAGTGCCAAAACTTGTATCGACGTAACCTTTTACGACGAACCTTTTTTCACCTCCATAATCGAGAAACATATCCTTATTCCACTAAGGATAATTTTGACCAATGTCCAGTGATCTACTCCTAGATCACTATTGTACTCCCTTGCCAAATTCAGAGCAAGGTATACAATAGGTCTGTTACATAGCATAGCATACTTTATAGAACCTATGACTGAGGCATAGGGAATGACTTTCATTCTCTTTTTATTTTCTGCCGTGGTTGGGATTTGAGTCTTACTCAATTTCACACCTTTGCAACACAGGCAAGAACTCTTTCTTTGACTGTTCCATTTTGAACTATTTCAAAATCTTGACAAGGTATGTACTTATTGAAAAACTTATCAAGCGTCTTGATCTATCTCAATAGATTTTGATGCTCAATATGTAAGTAGCTTTACTGAGGTCTTTCTTTTAAAGAACTCCTTTCAAATACTCCTTTATGCTTTCCAGGAAAATTCTACATCATTTCTGATCAACAATATGTTACTCACATATATTTATCAGAAAGGCGGTAGTGCTCCCACTCACTTTATTTTAAATACAGGCTTCACCGCAAGTCTGTATAAAACTATATGCTTTGATCAACTTATCAAAGCATATATTCCAACTCTGAGATGCTTGCACCAGTCCATAGATGGATCGCTGGAGCTTGCACATTTTGTTAGCACCTTTAGGATTGACAAAACCTTCTGGTTGCATCATATACAATTCTTCTTTAAGAAAACCATTAAGGAATGCAGTTTTGACATCCATTTGCCAGATTTCATAAAATGTGGCAATTGCTAACATGATTCAGACAGACTTAAGCATCGATACGAGTGAAAAAATCTCATTGTATTCAACACCTTGAACTTGTTGAAAAACCTTTTTGCGACAAGTCGAGCTTTGTAGATAGTAACACTACTATCAACGTTCGTCTTCCTCTTGAAGATCCATTTATTTTCTATGGCTTGCCGATGATCGGGCAAGTCCACCAAAGTCCACACTTTGTTCTCATACATGGATCCTATCTCAGATTTCATGGCCTCCAGCCATTTCGCGGAATCTGGGCTCATCATCGCTTCCTCATAGTTCGTAGGTTTATCATGGTCTAGTAACATGACTTTCAGAAACAGGATTACCGTAGAACTCTGGTGCGGACCGTACTCTAGAAGACCTATGAGGTTCTGTAGTAACTTGATATGAAGTTTCATGATCATCATCATTAGCTTCCTCACTAATTGGTGTAGGAATCACTCGAACTGATTTCAGTGATGAACTATTTTCCAATTCGGGAGAAGGTACAGTTACCTCATCAAGTTCTACTTTCCTCCCACTCACTTCTTTCGAGAGAAACTCCTTCTCTAGAAAGGATCCATTTTTAGCAACGAATATCTTGCCTTCGGATCTGTGATAGAAGGTGTACCCAACAGTTTCCTTTGGGTATTCTATGAAGACGCACTTCTCCAATTTGGGTTTGAGCTTATCAGGATGAAACTTTTTCACATAAGCATCATAGCCCCAAACTTTAAGAAACGACAACTTGGGTTTCTTGCTAAACCACAGTTCATATGGTGTTGTCTCAACGGATTTAGATGATGCCCTTTTAACGTGAATGCAGCTGTTTCTAATGCATAACCCCAAAACGATAATGGTAAATCAATAAGAGACATCATAGATCGCACCATATCCAATAAAGTGCGGTTACAACGTTCGGACACACCATAACGTTGTGGTGTTCCAGGTGGCGTGAGCTGTGAAACTATTCCACATTGTTTTAATTGAAGACCAAACTCGTAACTCAAATATTCGTCTCCGCGATCAGATCGCAGAAACTTTATTTTCTTGTTACAATGATTTTTCCACTTCACTCTGAAATTCTTTGAACTTTTCAAATGTTTCAGACTTATGTTTCATCAAGCAGATAGACCCATATCTGCTCAAAGCATCTGTGAAGGTCAGAAAATAACGATACACGCCGCGAGCCTTAACACTCATCGGATCACATACATCAGTATGTATTATTTCCAATAAGTCAGTAGCTCATTCTGTTGTTCCGGGGAACGGGGTTTTAGTCATCTTGCCCAAAAGGCACGGTTCGCAAGCATCAAATGATTCATAACCAAGTGATTCCGAAGATCCATCTTTATGGAGTTTCTTCATGCGCTTTACACCGATATGACCCAAACGGCAGTGCCACAAATAAGTTGCACTATTATTATTAACTTTGCATCTTTTGGCATCAATATTATGAATATGTGTATTACTACGATCGAGATCCAACAAACTATTTTCATTGGGTGTATGACCATTTGAAGGTTTTATTCATTTAAATAGAACAAAAATTATTCTCTGATTTTATATGAATAACCGTATTGCAATAAACATGATCAAATCATATTCATGCTCAACGCAAACGCCACATAACATTTATTTAGGTTTAACACTAATCCCGAAAGTATAGGGAGTGTGCGATGATGATCATATCAATCTTGGAACTACTTCCAACACTCATCGTCACTTCCCCTTCAACTAGTCTCTGTTTATTCTGTAACTCCTATTTCGAGTTACTAATCTTAGCAACCGAACAAGTATCAAATACTAAGGGGCTACTATAAATACTAGTAAGGCACACATCAATAACCTGTATATCAAATATACCCTTGTTCACTTTGTCATCCTTCTTATCCACCAAATATCCAGGGCATTTCCGCTTCCAGTGACCATTTCCTTTGCAGTGTAAGCACTCAGTTTCAGGCTTTGGTCCAGCTTTGGTCTACTTCACGGGAGTGACAACTTGTTTGCCATTCTACTTGAAGTTTCCCTTTCTTTCCCTTTGCTCTTTTCTTGAAACTAGTGGTCTTGTCAATCATCAACACTTGATGCTCTTTCTTGATTTCTACCTTCGTCGATTTCAACATCACGAAGAGCTCGGGAATCGTTTTCGTCATCCCTTGCATACTATAGTTCATCACGAAGTTCTAGTAACTTAGTGATGGTGACTAGAGAATTCCGTCAATCACTATCTTATCTGGAAGATTAACTCCCACTTGATTCAAGCGATTGAAGTACCCAGACATTCTGAGCACATGCTCACTAGTTGAGTGATTCTCCTCCATCTTTTAGCTATAGAACTTGTTGGAGACTTCATATCTCTCAACTCGGGTATTTGCTTGAAATATTAACTTCAATTCCTGGAACATCTCATATGGTCCATGACGTTCAAAACATCTTTGAAGTCCCGATTCTAAGCCGTTAAGCATGGTGCACTAAACTATCAAGTAGTCATCATATTGAGCTAGGCAAACGTACATAACGTCTTCATCTGCTCCTGCAATAGGTCTGTCACCTAGCGGTGCATTAAGGACATAATTCTTCTGTGCAGCAATGTGGATAAACCTCAGATCATGGATCCAATCCGCATCATTGCTACTAACATCTTTCAACACAATTTTCTCTAGGAATATATCAAAATAAACATATGAAAGCAACAATGCGAGCTGTTAATCTACAACATAATTTGCAAAATACTACCAGGACTAAGTTCATGATAAGTTTAAGTTCAATTAATCATATTACTTAAGAACTCCCACTTAGACAGACATCTCTCTAGTCATCTAAGTGATCACGTGATCCAAATCAACTAAACCATGTCCGATCATCACGTGAGATGGAGTAGTTTTCAATGGTGAACATCACTATGTTGATCATATCTACTATATGATTCATGCTCGACCTTTCGGTCTCCGTGTTCCGAGGCCATATCTGTATATGCTAGGCTCATCAAGTTTAACCTGAGTATTCCACGTGTGCAACTGTTCTGCACCCGTTGAATTTGAACGTAGAGCCTATCACACCCGATCATCACGTGGTGTCTCAGCACGAAGAACTTTCGCAACGGTGCATACTCAGGGAGAACACTTCTTGATAATTAGTGAGAGATCATCTTAAAATGCTACCGTCAATCAAAGCAAAATAAGATGCATAAAGGATAAACATCACATGCAATCAAAATATGTGACATGATATGGCCATGATCATCTTGCGCCTTTGATCTCCATCTCCAAAGTACTGTCATGATCTCTATCGTCACCGGCACGACACCATCATCTCCATCATCTTGATCTATATCAATGTGTCGTCACATGGTCGTCTCGCCAACTATTGCTCTTGCAACTATTACTATCGCATAGCGATAAAGTAAAGCAATTATTTGGCGCTTGCATCTTATGCAATAAAAAGACAACCACAAGGCTTCTGCCAGTTGCCGATAACTTCAACAAAAACATGATCATCTCACACAACAATTTATATCTCATCACATCTTGACCATATCATATCACAACAAGCCCTGCAAAAACAACTTAGACGTCCTCTACTTTGTTGTTGCATGTTTTACGTGGCTGCTATGGGCTGAGCAAGAACCGTTCTAACCTACGCATCAAAACCACAACGATAGTTCGTCAAGTTAGTGCTGTTTTAACCTTCGCAAGGACCGGGCGTAGCCACACTCGGTTCAACTAAAGTTGGAGAAACTGACACCCGCTAGTCACCTGTGTGCAAAGCACAGCGGTAAAACCAGTCTCGCGTAAGCGTACGTGTAATGTCGGTCCGAGCCGCTTCATCCAACAATACCGCCGAACCAAAGTATGACATGCTGGTGAGCAGTATGACTTGTGTCGCCCACAACTCACTTGTGTTCTACTCGTGCATATAACATCTACGCATAAAACCTGGCTCGGATGCCACTGTTGGGGAACGTAGTAATTTCAAAAATTTCCTACGCACACGCAAAGATCATGGTGATGCATAGCAACAAGAGGGGAGAGTGTTGTCCACGTACCCTCGTAGACCGAAAGCGGAAGCGTTAGAACAACGCGGTTGATGTAGTCGTACGTCTTCACGATCCGACCGATCCAAGTATCGAATGTACGGCACCTCCGAGTTCAGCACACGTTCAGCTCGATGACGATCCCCGGACTCCGATCCAGCAGGGTGTCGGGGATGAGTTCCATCAGCACGACGGCGTGGTGATGATGATGATGTTCTACCAATGCAGGGCTTCGCCTAAGCACCGCAACGATATGACCGAGGTGGAATATGGTGGAGGGGGGCACCGCACATGGCTAAGAAACGATGATGAAGATCAACTTGTGTGTCTATGGGGTGCCCCTGCCCCCGTATATAAAGGAGTGGAGGAGGGGGAGGGCCGACCCTCTCTATGGCGCGCCCTAGGGGAGTCCTACTCCCACCGGGAGTAGGATTCCCCATTTCCTAATAGAACTAGGAGCCCTTCCATGTAGTAGGAGTAGGAGAGAAGGAAAGGGAAGAGAGAAGGGAAGGAAGGAGGGGGCGCAGCCCCTCCCCCTAGTCCAATTCGGACTAGCCTTTGGGGGGGGCACGCGGCCTGCCCTAGGCAGCCCCTCTCTCTTTCCCGTATGGCCCAATAAGGCCCAATACTTCTCCCAGCGAATTCCCGTAACTCTTCGGTACTCCGAAAAATACCCGAATCACTCGGAACCTTTCCAAAGTCCGAATATAGTCGTCCAATATATCGATCTTTAAGTCTCGACCATTTCGAGACTCCTCGTCATGTCCCCGATCTCATCCGGGACTCCGAACTCCTTCGGTACATCAAAACTCATAACCTCATAATAAAACTGTCATCGAAACCTTAAGCGTGCAGACCCTACGAGTTCGAGAACTATGTAGACATGACCGAGACACATCTCCAGTCAATAACCAATAGCGGAACCTGGATGCTCATATTGGCTCCCACATATTCTACTAAGATCTTTATCGGTCAAATCGCATAACAACATATGTTGTTCCCTTTGTCATCGGCATGTTACTTGCCCGAAATTCGATCGTCGGTATCTCAATACCTAGTTCAATCTCGTTACCGGCAAGTCTCTTTACTCGTTCCGTAATGCATCATCCCGCAAATAACTCATTAGTCACATTGCTTGCAAGGCTTATAGTGATGTGCATTACCGAGTGGGCCCAGAGATACCTCTCCGACAATCGGAGTGACAAATCCTAATCTCGAAATACGCCAACTCAACATGTACCTTCGGAGACACCTGTAGAGCTCCTTTATAATCACCCAGTTACGTTGTGACGTTTGGTAGCACACAAAGTGTTCCTCCGGTAAACGGGAGTTGCATAATCTCATAGTCATAGGAACATGTATAAGTCATGAAGAAAGCAATAGCAACATACTAAACGATCGAGTGCTAAGTTAACGGAATGGGTCAAGTCAATCACATCATTCTCCTAATGATGTGATCCCGTTAATCAAATGACAACTCATGTCTATGGTTAGGAAACTTAACCATCTTTGATTAACGAGCTAGTCAAGTAGAGGCATACTTGTGACACTATGTTTGTCTATGTATTCACACATGTATTATGTTTCCGGTTAATACAATTCTAGCATGAATAACAAACATTTATCATGATATAAGGAAATAAATAATAACTTTATTATTGCCTGTAGGGCATATTTCCTTCAGTCTCCCACTTGCACTAGAGTCAATAATCTAGTTTACATCGCCATGTGATTTAACACCAATATTCAAATCTGTATGTGATTAATACCCATAGTTCACATCGTCATGTGATCAACACCCAAAGGGTTTACTAGAGTCAATAGTCTAGTTCACATCGCTATGTGATTAACACCCAAAGAGTACTAATGTATGATCATGTTTTGCTCATGAGAGAAGTTTAATCAACGGGTCTATCACATTCAGAGCCGTATGTATTTTGCAAATATTCTATGTTTACAATGCTCTGAACGGAGCTACTCTAGCTAATTGCTCCCACTTTCAATATGTATCCAGATTAAGACTTAGAGTCATCTGGATCAGTGCCAAAACTTGTATTGACGTAACCTTTTACGACGAACCTTTTTTCACCTCCATAATCGAGAAACATATCCTTATTCCACTAAGGATAATTTTGACCAATGTCCAGTGATCTACTCCTAGATCACTATTGTACTCCCTTGCCAAATTCAGAGCAAGGTATACAATAGGTCTGTTACATAGCATAGCATACTTTATAGAACCTATGACTGAGGCATAGGGAATGACTTTCATTCTCTTTTTATTTTCTGCCGTGGTTGGGATTTGAGTCTTACTCAATTTCACACCTTTGCAACACAGGCAAGAACTCTTTCTTTGACTGTTCGATTTTGAACTATTTCAAAATCTTGAAAAGGTATGTACTTATTGAAAAACTTATCAAGCGTCTTGATCTATCTCAATAGATTTTGATGCTCAATATGTAAGTAGCTTTACTGAGGTCTTTCTTTTAAAGAACTCCTTTCAAATACTCCTTTATGCTTTCTAGGAAAATTCTACATCATTTCTGATCAACAATATGTTACTCACATATATTTATCAGAAAGGCGGTAGTGCTCCAACTCACTTTATTGTAAATACAGGCTTCACCGCAAGTCTGTATAAAACTATATGCTTTGATCAACTTATCAAAGCGTATATTCCAACTCTGAGATGCTTGCACCAGTCCATAGATGGATCGCTGGAGCTTGCACATTTTGTTAGCACCTTTAGGATTGACAAAACCTTCTGGTTGCATCATATACAATTCTTCTTTAAGAAAACCATTAAGGAATGCAGTTTTGACATCCATTTGCCGATTTCATAAAATGTGCCAATTGCTAACATGATTCGGACAGACTTAAGCATCAATACGAGTGAAAAAATCTCATTGTATTCAACACCTTGAACTTGTCGAAAAATCTTTTTGTGACAAGTCGAGCTTTATAGATAGTAACACTACTATCAACGTCCGTCTTCCTCTTGAAGATCCATTTATTTTCTATGGCTTGCCGATCATCGGGCAAGTCCACCAAAGTCCACACTTTGTTCTCATACATGGATCCTATCTCAGATTTCATGGCCTCCGGCCATTTCGCAGAATCTGGGCTCATCATCGCTTCCTCATAGTTCATAGGTTTATCATGGTCTAGTAACATGACTTTCAGAACAGTATTGTCGTACCACTCTGCTGCGGACCGTACTCTGGAAGACCTACGAGGTTCTGTAGTAACTTGATATGAAGTTTCATGATCATCATCATTAGCTTCCTCACTAATTGGTGTAGGAATTACTGGAACTGATTTCAGTGATGAACTATTTTCCAATTCGGGAGAAGGTATAGTTACCTCATCAAGTTCTACTTTCCTCCCACTCACTTCTTTCAAGAGAAACTCCTTCTCTAGAAAGGATCCATTTTTAGCAACGAATATCTTGCCTTTGGATATGTGATAGAAGCATTGTTGAGGAAATCGTTAACTGGTAGCTGCTCCGTTGGCTCGTGAGTAGGGGATTAATCGGCTAATCGGCAAGTTAATCGGCCATTTAATCAATTAATCGAACGATTTACCGGTTTATAGGCTACTCGGTGACCCTACGAGTAGGGATTAATCGGCAAGTTAACTGGTTAATCGGATGAATTCTTGAACAGGGGATAGAAGGTGTACCCAACAGTTTCCTTTGGGTATTCTATGAAGACGCACTTCTCCGATTTGGGTTTGAGCTTATCAGGATGAATCTTTTTCACATAAGCATCATAGCCCCAAACTTTAAGAAACGACAACTTGGGTTTCTTGCTAAACCACAGTTCATATGGTGTCGTCTCAACGGATTTAGATGGTGCCCTTTTAACGTGAATGCAGCTGTCTCTAATGCATAACCCCAAAACGATAATGGTAAATCAATAAGAGACATCATAGATCGCACCATATCCAATAAAGTGCGGTTACGACGTTCGGACACACCATAACATTGTGGTATTCCAGGTGGCATGAGCTGTGAAACTATTCCACATTGTTTTAATTGAAGACCAAACTCGTAACTCAAATATTCGTCTCCGCGATCAGATCGCAGAAACTTTATTTTCTTGTTACAATGATTTTTCCACTTCACTCTGAAATTCTTTGAACTTTTCAAATGTTTCATACTTATGTTTCATCAAGTAGATATACCCATATCTGCTCAAAGCATCTGTGAAGGTCAGAAAATAACGATACACGCCGTGAGCCTTAACACTCATCGGATCGCATACATCAGTATGTATTATTTCCAATAACTCAGTAGCTCGTTCCGTTGTTTCGGGGAACGGAGTTTTAGTCATTTTGCCCAAAAGGCACGGTTCGCAAGCATCAAATGATTCATAACCAAGTGATTCCGAAGATCCATCTTTATGGAGTTTCTTCATGCGCTTTACACCGATATGACCCAAACGGCAGTGCCACAAATAAGTTGCACTATTATTATTAACTTTGCATCTTTTGGCATCAATATTATGAATATGTGTATTACTACGATCGAGATCCAACAAACTATTTTCATTGGGTGTATGACCATTTGAACGTTTTATTCATTTAAATAGAACAAAAATTATTCTCTGATTTTAAATGAATAACCGTATTGCAATAAACATGATCAAATCATATTCATGCTCAACGCAAACACCAAATAACATTTATTTAGGTTTAACACTAATCCCGAAAGTATAGGGAGTGTGCGATGATGATCATATCAATATTGGAACTACTTCCAACACTCATCATCACTTCCCCTTCAACTAGTCTCTGTTTATTCTGTAACTCCTATTTCCAGTTAGTAATCTTAGCAACCGAACAAGTATCAAATACTCAGGGGCTACTATAAACACTAGTAAGGCACACATCAATAGCCTGTATATAAAATATACCCTTGTTCACTTTGCCATCCTTCTTATCCACCAAATATCCAGGGCATTTCCGCTTCCAGTGACCATTTCCTTTGCAGTGCAAGCACTCAGTTTCAGGCTTTGGTCTTCTTCACGGGAGTGACAACTTGTTTGCCATTCTACTTGAAGTTTCCCTTTCTTTCCCTCTGCCCTTTTCTTGAAACTAGTGGTCTTGTCAATCATCAACACTTGATGCTCTTTCTTGATTTCTACCTTCGTCGATTTCAACATCACGAAGAGCTCGGGAATCGTTTTCGTCATCCCTTGCATACTATAGTTCATCACAAAGTTCTAGTAACTTAGTGATGGTGACTAGAGAATTCCGTCAATCACTATCTTATCTGGAAGATTAACTCCCACTTGATTCAAGCGATTGAAGTACCTAGACAATCTGAGCACATGCTCACTAGTTGAGCGATTCTCCTCCATCTTTTAGCTATAGAACTTGTTGGAGACTTCATATCTCTCAACTCGGGTATTTGCTTGAAATATTAACTTCAATTCCTGGAACATCTCATATGGTCCATGACAATCAAAACGTGTTTGAAGTCCCGATTCTAAGCCGTTAAGCATGGTGCACTAAACTATCAAGTAGTCATCATATTGAGCTAGGCAAAAGTTCATAACGTCTGCATCTGCTCCTGCAATAGGTCTGTCACCTAGCAGTGCATTAAGGACATAATTCTTCTGTGCAGCAATGAGGATAAACCTCAGATCACGGATCCAATCCGCATCATTGCTACTAACATCTTTCAACACAATTTTCTCTAGGAATATATCAAAATAAACATATGAAAGCAACAATGCGAGCTGTTAATCTACAACATAATTTGCAAAATACTACCAGGACTAAGTTCATGATAAATTTAAGTTCAATTAATCATATTACTTAAGAACTCCCACTTAGACAGACATCTCTCTAGTCATCTAAGTGATCACGTGATCCAAATCAACTAAACCATGTCCGATCATCACGTGAGATGGAGTAGTTTTCAATGGTGAACATCACTATGTTGATCATATCTACTATATGATTCATGCTCAACCTTTCGGTCTCCGTGTTCCGAGGCCATATCTGTATATGCTAGGCTCGTCAAGTTTAACCTGAGTATTCCACGTGTGCAACTGTTTTGCACCCGTTGTATTTGAACGTAGAGCCTATCACACCCGATCATCACGTGGTGTCTCAGCACGAAGAACTTTCGCAACGGTGCATACTCAGGGAGAACACTTCTTGATAATTAGTGAGAGATCATCTTAAAATGCTACCGTCAATCAAAGCAAAATAAGATGCATAAAGGATAAACATCACATGCAATCAAAATGTGTGACATGATATGGCCATGATCATCTTGCGCCTTTGATCTCCATCTCCAAAGTACTGTCATGATCTCTATCATCACCGGCACGACACCATCATCTCCATCATCTTGATCTATATCAATGTGTTGTCACATGGTCGTCTCGCCAACTATTGCTCTTGCAACTATTACTATCGCATAGCGATAAAGTAAAGCAATTATTTGGCGCTTGCATCTTATGCAATAAAAAGACAACCACAAGGCTTCTGCCAGTTGCCGATAACTTCAACAAAAACATGATCATCTCATACAACAATTTATATCTCATCACGTCTTGACCATATCACATCACAACAAGCCCTGCAAAAACAACTTAGACGTCCTCTACTTTGTTGTTGCAAGTTTTACGTGGCTGCTACGGGCTGAGCAAGAACCGTTCTTACCTACGCATCAAAACCACAACGATAGTTCGTCAAGTTAGTGCTGTTTTAACCTTCGCAAGGACCGGGTGTAGCCACACTCGGTTCAACTAAAGTTGGAGAAACTGACACCCGCTAGTCACCTGTGTGCAAAGCACGGCGGTAAAACCAGTCTCGCGTAAGCGTACGCGTAATGGCGGTCCGGGCCGCTTCATCCAACAATACCGCCGAACCAAAGTATGACATGCTGGTGAGCAGTATGACTTGTGTCGCCCACAACTCACTTGTGTTCTACTCGTGCATATAACATCTACGCATAAAACCTGGCTCGGATGCCACTGTTGGGGAACGTAGTAATTTCAAAAATTTCCTACGCACACGGAAAGATCATGGTGATGCATAGCAACAAGAGGGGAGAGTGTTGTCCACGTACCCTCGTAGACCGAAAGCGGAAGCGTTAGAACAACGCACTTGATGTAGTCGTACGTCTTCATGATCCGACCGATCCAAGTACCGAACGTACGACATCTCCGAGTTCAGCACACGTTCAGCTCGATGATGATCCCCGAACTCCGATCCAGCAGGGTGTCGGGGATGAGTTCTGTCAGCACGATGGTGTGGTGACGATGATGATGTTCTACCGACGCAGGGCTTCGCCTAAGCACCGCAATGATATGACCGAGGTGGAATATGGTGGAGGGGGCACTGCACACAGCTAAGGACGATCACGAAGATCAACTTGTGTGTCTATGGGGTGCCCCTGCCCCCGTATATAAAGGAGTGGAGGAGGGGGAGGGCCAGCCCTCTCTATGGCGCGCCCTAGGGGAGTCCTACTCCCACCGGGAGTAGGATTCCCCACTTCCTAGTAGAACTAGGAGCCCTTCCATGTAGTAGGAGTGGGAGAGAAGGAAAGGGAAGAGAGAAGGGAAGGATGGAGGGGGCGCAGCCCCTCCCCCTAGTCCAATTCGGACAAGGCCTTGGGGGGCGCACGGCCTGCCCTAGGCAGCCCCTCTCTCTTTCCCGTATGGCCCAATAAGGCCCAATAATTCTCCCGGCGAATTCCCATAACTCTCTGGTACTCCGAAAAAATACCCGAATCACTCGGAACCTTTCCGAAGTCCGAATATAGTCGTCCAATATATCGATCTTTACGTCTCGACCATTTCGAGACTCCTCGTCATGTCCCCGATCTCATCCGGGACTCCGAACTCCTTCGGTACATCAAAACTCATAAACTCATAATAAAACTGTCATCGAAACCTTAAGCGTGCGGACCCTACGGGTTCGAGAACTATGTAGACATGACCGAGACACGTCTCCAGTCAATAACCAATAGTGGAACCTGGATGCTCATATTGGCTCCCACATATTCTACGAAGATCTTTATCGGTCAAACCGCATAACAACGTATGTTGTTCCCTTTGTCATCGGCATGTTACTTGCCCGAGATTCGATCGTCGGTATCTCAATACCTAGTTCAATCTCATTACCGGCAAGTCTCTTTACTCGTTCCTTAATGCATCATCCCACAACTAACTCATTAGTCACATTGCTTGCAAGGCTTATAGTGATGTGCATTACCGAGTGGGCCCAAAGATACCTCTCCGACAATCGGAGTGACAAATCCTAATCTCGAAATATGCCAACTCAACATGTACCTTCGGAGACACCTGTAGAGCTCCTTTATAATCACCCAGTTACGTTGTGACGTTTGGTAGCACACAAAGTGTTCCTCCGGTAAACGGGAGTTGCATAATCTCATAGTCATAGGAACATGTATAAGTCATGAAGAAAGCAATAGGAACATACTAAATGATCAAGTGCTAAGCTAACAGAATGGGTCAAGTCAATCACATCATTATCCTAATGATGTGATCTCGTTAATCAAATGACAACTCATGTCTATGGTTAGGAAACTTAACCATCTTTGATTAACGAGCTAGTCAAGTAGAGGCATACTAGTGACACTATGTTTGTCTATGTATTCACACATGTATTTTGTTTCCGGTTAATACAATTCTAGCATGAATAATAAACATTTATCATGATATAAGGAAATAAATAATAACTTTATTATTTCCTCTAGGGCATATTTCCTTCAGTTAGTGCTTGAAGGTATATCTTTAGATCTTGCAATCGAATATTTTTGTTTCTTGTTTTAGCACTAGTTTATTTTATAAAAGCAAACTACATAAAAATGGAGTTGAGTTTGTCTCATACACTTCACCTTTTTAATATCTTTTGTGAGTATGATGGAAAGGAAAATTGTGCTCAAGTGCTAGAACGAGAAATCTATAGAATGTTTTTATTTGATGAGCATGATTGCAATGTTGTTAGTATGAATTCCTTGAATATCCATGATGCTAATGATATGCAAAGCCACAAGCTTGGGGAAGCTATGTTTCATGAATATGATATATTTTGTCCCCCAAGATTTGATGAGCAAATTTACTATTATGAAAGCATGCCTCCTATCTATGATGATTATTGTGATGATACATATGCTATAAAGAAGAAGTTTGCTTATGAAGAGAGTAGTAAATTTTTTATGCTTATAGATCATGAAAAGAATGCTTTAGGTGCTGGTTATATTGTTGAATTCATTCATGATGCTACTGAAAATTATTATGAGGGAGGAATATATGCTTGTAGGAATTGCAATAATATCAAGTTTCCTCCCTATGTGCTTAAATTCTTGAGGCTATGCTTGTTTTACCTTCCTATGCTAGTTGATTATTGTTCCCCTAAGTTGTTTGCTCACAAAATCCCTATGAATTGGAAGTGGGTTAGACTTAAATGTGCTAGTCATATGCTTCATGATGCTCCCGTTACGTTTCAATTCTTATCTTTTTGTGAGCATCATTGTCATCATCATGCCTAGCTAGAAAGGCATTAAAGAAAAGCGCTTGTTGGGAGACTACCCAATATTTATCCTTACTGTTTTTGTGTGTCCACATGATTATGCTACTGTAGTAATCATGTTTTATAGCTTTTGTTTCAATAAAGTGCCAAGTAGAACCTTTGGGAAGACTTGGGTGAAGTTTATGTGATCTTGCTGTGAAAAACAGAAACTTTAGCGCTCACGAGAATAGCTGCCATTTTTTTACTGGAGAGTGATTTTAGGTTGATTCTTTTTGAAGATGATTAATAGACAAATTTATCAGGTCCAGCAATTTATTTCATAATTGTTGGGGTTCCAGAAGTATACGTTTTATACAGATTACTACAGACTGTTCTGTTTTTGACAGATTCTGTTTTCTATGTGTTGTTTGCTTATTTTGATGAATCTATGAGTAGTATCGGAGGGTATGAACCATAGATAAGTTGGAGTACAGTAGATATTACACCAATATGAATTTATAATGAGTTCATTACAGTACCTAAGTGGTGGTTTTATTTTCTTATACTAACGCAGCTTATGAGTTTTCTGTTAAGTTTTGTGTGGTTGAAGTTTTCAAGTTTTGGGTAAAGATTCGATGTACTATGGAACAAGGAGTGGCAAGAGCCTAAGCTTGGGGATTCCCAAGGCACCCAAAGGTAATATTCAAGGACAACCAAGAACATAAGCTTGGGGATGCCCCGGAAGGCATCCCCTCTTTCGTCTTCGTTCATCGGTAACTTTACTTGGAGCTATATTTTTATTCACCACATGATATGTGTTTTGCTTGGAGTGTCATTTACTTTTGTTAGTTTTTGCTTGATGTTATTTAGAATAATTTTTTTTATCTTTTGTTTCAATAAATAAGTCAAGGATAGCCTTTCCCATGCTTATTTTGCTAGTATACATGTTGCTGTTTGAAAACAGAAAGTTTACCGATGTTGCAAAAATTCCCTAGAAAAGTCAGAGAGCGGCATAATGTTGAATATTTTTGCATATTGAGCTCTGATAAATTTATTACAGTGGGAATTTTAGTTCATAATTTTTGGGGTCAGGGAAGTATTGATACTCTTGCATTCTTTACAGACTGTACTGTTTTGGCAGATTGCTGTTATGGTTGCATTGTTTGCATATGTTTGTTTGTTTAATTGTTCTATTTGAGGATAGGAGTATTAAATATGCAGAGGCATTTAGTATGCAATGTTGAATAATAATTTTAGTGATTTGTTACAGTAAAATATGATAAGGTTTTGCATTGGTTTATACTAACCTATCTCACGAGTTCTTGTTGAGTTTGTTGTGAATGAAGCTTTTAATAAAAAGAAGAGAAGCCATGATATGAGAGGAATTAAGGAGACACAAAAGTTCAAGCTTGGGGATGCCCAAGGCACCCCAAGATAATATTTCAAGAAGTCTCAAGCATTTAAGCTTGGGGATGCCCTGGTAGGCATCCCACCTTTCTTCTTCAACAACTATCGGTTAGTATCGGTTGAGCCTAAGTTTTTGCTTCTTCACATGAGTTGTGCTATCCTTGCATTGTAGTTTCCTTTAGCTTTGCTTGCTGTTGAATAAATATCAAGATCTGAAATTCTTTAATGAGAGAGAGCCATACACAAATTGGAATTTGTTAGAATACTCTATGTGCTTCACTTATATCTTTTGAGCGTGATAATTTTTGCTCTAGTACTTCACTTAGATCTTTTAGAGCACGGTGGTAGATTTGTTTTAAAGAAACTATTGATCTCTCATGATTCACTTAGATTATTTTGAGAGTCATTAATAGCATGGTAATTTGCTTAATGTTAATATACTTGGTGTTCAAGATATGTGAAACTTTCTTTTGAGTGAATTGAATACTAAGATAAGTTTGATGCTTGGTAATTGTTTTGAGATATGGAGGTGATAATATCAAAGTCATGCTAGTTGAGTAATTTCGAATTTGAGAAATGCTTGTGTTGAAGTTTGCAAGTCCCGTAGCATGCACGTATGGTTAAAGTTGTGTAACAAATTTGAAACATGAAGTGTACCTGGCTTGTGCATCCTTATGAGTGGCGGTCGGGGACGAGCGATGGTCTTTTCCTACCAATCTATCCCCCAAGGAGCATGCGCGTAGTACTTGAGTTTTTGATGGCTTCTAATTTTTTGCAATAAGTATATGAGTTCTTTTGACTAATGTTGAGTCCATGGATTATACGCACTCTCACCTTTCCACCTTTGCTAGCCTCTTCGGTACCGTGCATTGCCCTTTCTCACCTTGAGAGTTGGTGCAAACTTCATCGGTGCATCCAAACCCCGTGATACGATACGCTCTATCACACATAAACCTCCTTATATCTTCCTCAAAACAGCCACCATACCTACCTATCATGGCATTTCCATAGCCATTCCGAGATATATTGCCATGGAACTTCCATCATCATCATCATGACATACATTACTTTTGTCATATTGCCATTGCATGATCATGTAGTTGACATCGTATTTGTGGCAAAGCCACCATGTATTATTTTTCATACATGTCACTATTGATTCATTGCACCATCCCGGTACACCGCCGGAGGCATTCATATAGAGTCATATCTTGTTCTAGTTTCGAGTTGTAATCCTTATGTTGTAATCAAAGTGTGATGATCATCATTATTAGAGCATTGCCTAAAAAAAGAGAAAGGTCAAAAAAAAGAAAGGCCCAAAAAAATAAAAAAAATAAAAAAATAAAAAAAGGGCAATGCTACTATCTCTTTTTCCACACTTGTGCTTCAAAGTAGCACCTTGTTCTTCATGTAGTGAGTCTCATATATTGTGCTTCAAAGTAGCACCTTGTTCTTCATGTAGCGAGTCTCATAAGTTGTCTTTTTATACTAGTGGGAAATTTTCATTATAGAACTTGGCTTGTATATTCCTACGATGGGCTTCCTCAAATGCCCTAGGTCTTCATGAGCAAGCAAGTTGGATGCACACCCACTAGTTTTCTTTTGTTGAGCATTCATATCTCTAGTGCATCCGTTGCATGGCAATCCCTACTCCTCATGTTGACATCAATTGATGGGCATCTCCATAGCCCATTGATATAGCCTCGTCAATGTGAGACTTTCTCCTTTTTTGTCTTCTCCACACAATCCCCATCATCATATTCTATTCCACCCATAGTGCTATATCCATGGCTCACGCTCATGTATTGCGTGAAGGTTGAAAAAGTTTGAGATTATTTAAGTATGAAACAATTGGCTTGTCATCGGGGGTATAGAAGTTGGGAACATCTTTGTGTGACGAAAATGAAGCATAGCCTAACTATATGATTTTGTAGGGATGAACTTTCTTTTGCCATGTTATTTTGAGAAGACATGATTGCTTTATTAGTATGCTTGAAGTATTATTATTTTTGTGTCAATATGAACTTTTGTCTTGAATCTTTCGGATCTGAAAATTCATATCACAATTAAGAAGATTTACATTGAAATTATGCCAAAGTATCACTCCGCATCAAAAATTCTTTTTTATCATTTACGTACTCGAGGATGAGCAGGAATTAAGCTTGGGGATGCTTGATATGTCTCCAACGTATCTATAATTTTTGATTGCTCCATGCTACTTTATCTACTGTTTTAGGCAATATTGGGCTTTATTATCCACTTTTATATTATTTTTGGGACTAACCTATTAACCGGAGGCCCAGCCCAGATTTGCTGTTTTATGCCTATTTTAGTGTTTCGAGGAAAAGGAATATCAGACGGAGTCAAAATGGTACGAAATCAACTGGAGAAGTTAATTTTGGAAGGAAACCAACCAGATGGGCTTGGAGTGCACATCAGGGGAGTCCCGGGCTGCCCACGAGGGTGGGGGGCGTGCCCCTCCCCCCTGGGCGTGCCCCCTACCTCGTGAGCAACCCGGAGGTCCACCGACGTACCCCCTGCACCCATATATACCTACGTACCCTAAAACTTCTAGAACAGAAGATAGATCGGGAGTTCCGCCGCCGCAAGCCTCTATAGCCACCAAAAATCAATCGGGACCCTGTTCCGGCACCCTGCCGGAGGGGCATCCCATCACCGGTGGCCATCTTCATCATCCCAGCGCTATCCATGACGAGGAGGGAGTAGTTCACCCTCGGGGCTGAGGGTATGTACCAGTAGCTATGTGTTTGATCTCTCTCTCTCTCTCGTGTTCTCTCTCGTGTTCCCTCTATGGCACGATCTTGATGTATCCCGAGCTTTGCTATTGTAGTTGGATCTTATGATGTTTCTCCCCCTCTACTCTCTTGTGATGAATTGCGTTTCCCCTTTGAAGTTTTCTTATCGGATTGAGTCTTTATGAGAACACTTGATGTATGTCTTGCCGTGATTATCTGTGGTGACAATGGGATATCATGTGCCACTTGATGTATGTTTTGGCGATCAACTTGTGGGTTTTTTGACATTGGGAACCTATGCATAGGGGTTGGCACACGTTCTTGACTCTCCGGTAGAAATTTTGGGGCACTCTTTGAAGTACTTTTATGTTGGTTGGATGAATCTGAGATTGTGTGATGCATATCGTATAATCATGCCCACGGATACTTGAGGTGACAATGGAGTATCTAGGTGACATTAGGTTTTTGGTTGATTTGTGTCTTAAGGTGTTATTCTAGTATGAACTCTTTTATAGATTGATCCGAAAGAATAACTTTGAGGTGGTTTCGTACCCTACCATAATCTCTACGTCTGTTCTCCGCTATTAGTGGCTTCGGAGTGACTCTTTGTTGCATGTTGAGGGCTTGTTATATGATCTATCTATGTTATTATTGTTGAGAGAACTTGCACTAGTGAACGTATGAACCCTAGGCCTTGTTTCCTATCATTGCAATACCGTTTACGCTCCCTTTTATCTTTGGTTACCTTGCTGTTTTTATTATTTCAGATTACAAAAACCCTTATCTACTATCTATTTTGCACTTGTATCACCATCTCTTCGCCAAACTAGTGCACCTATACAATTTACCATTGTATTGGGTGTGTTGGGGACACAAGAGACTCTTTGTTATTTGGTTGCAGGGTTGTTTGAGAGAGACCATCTTCATCCTATGCCTCCTACGGATTGATAAACCTTAGGTCATCCACTTGAGGGAAATTTGCTACTGTCCTACAAACCTGTGCACTTGCAGGCTCAACAACGTCTACAAGAAGAAGGTTGTGTAGTAGACATCAATGCAGCACCTTCGCGAGACAGGGGTTGATAACCCTCTCGAAAAACTTGTCCTTGGGAGCACTTGGAGACGACATGGTGCTCTAGATCTGAAACAAAAACAGCTCGAAATGAAAATAGAGGATATTTGCATGGTACGTTGGTCAAAACCTTCGAGAGTATATATAATGAATATTTACCGACCAAAATACGTAACATACAAGAAAACGGAGTCCGGGAGGCACACGAGGTGCCCACGAGACAGGGGGCGCGCCCTACAGGGGGCGGCGCGGCCTCCTCTCTCGTGGGAGCCTCGTGTCCCTTTCAGACTACTTCTTTCTTCCTAAAATTCTTAATTAATCCAAAACTGATAAAAATTGCCACTAGAGTTGTTTTGGAGTCGGTTTACTTACCGTACCACGTACCTATGCCTTTTCGGAGTCTGGAGCATTCTGGAACGTGTCTCTTATGTATTCCTCAGGGGTCATGGTTTCAATAATATTAGTTTCAACATTGATAGGATTACCTGAAATATAATGTTTAATTCTTTGACCGTTTACCACCCTCGGATTTGTGCCTTCGAAGTTGTTGATTTTTATAGCACCAGAACGATAGACCTCCTCGATAACGTAGGGACCTTCCCATTTTGAGAGAAGTTTTCCTGCAAAAAATCTTAAACGAGAGTTGAATAATAACACATAATCTCCTACGTTAAACTCACGCTTTTGTATCCTCTTATCATGCCAGCGTTTGACTTTTTCTTTGAAAAGCTTGGCATTCTCATATGCTTGGGTTCTCCATTCATCAAGTGAGCTAATATCAAATAACCTTTTCTCACCGGCAAGTTTGAAGTCATAATTGAGCTCTTTAATAGCCCAATATGCCTTATGTTCAAGTTCAAGAGGTAAATGACATGCTTTTCCATAAACCATCTTATAAGGAGACATACCCATAGGATTTTTGTATGCAGTTCTATAGGCCCATAATGCATCATCAAGTTTTTTGGACCAATTCTTTCTAGATCTATTCACAGTCTTTTGCAAAATTAATTTTGAGCTCTCTATTGCTCAACTCTACTTGACCACTGGACTGCGGGTGATAAGGAGATGCGATTCTATGATTGACATCATACTTAGCGAGCATCTTACGGAAAGCACCATGAATAAAGTGTGAACCACCATCAGTCATAAGATATCTAGGGACTCCAGACCTCGGAAAAATAACTTCTTTAAGCATTTTAATAGAAGTGTTATGATCAGCACTACTAGTTGGAATAGCTTCTACCAACTTAGTAACGTAATCAACAGCAACTAGAATATGTGTATAACCATTGGAGGCAGGAAAAAGGTCTCATATAATCAAAGCCCCAAACATCAAACGACTCAATAACAAGAGAATAATTCATAGGCATTTCTTGACGTCTACTAATGTTACCTATTCTTTGACATTCATCACAAGACAAGACAAACTTACGAGCATCTTTGAAGAGGGCAGGCCAATAAAAACCAGATTGTAGTACCATGTGTGCAGTTCTATCTCCAGCGTGGTGTCCTCCATATGATTCAGAGTGACACTTGCGTAGGATTTGTTCCTGTTCATGCTCAGGCACACAACGTCTAATAATACCATCTACTCCTTCTTTATAAAGGTGTGGATCATCCCAGAAGTAATGTCTTAAATCATAAAAGAACTTTTTCTTTTGCTGGTATGTGAAACTAGGCGGTATATATTTAGCAACAATGTAATTAGCATAATCAACATACCAAGGAGCAGTATGAGAAGCATTGACAACCACTAATTGTTCATCAGGAAAACTATCATTAATAGGCAGTGGGTCATCAAGAACATTCTCTAACC
This sequence comes from Triticum aestivum, assembly GCF_018294505.1. Classification (NCBI taxonomy): domain Eukaryota; kingdom Viridiplantae; phylum Streptophyta; class Magnoliopsida; order Poales; family Poaceae; genus Triticum; species Triticum aestivum. The sequence continues at coordinate 695,409,423 of NC_057807.1, read as the reverse complement.
TAGACAAGTTGTCTGCAACGGGGTTCTCAGCTCCCTTTCTATCAATAATATGCAAGTCAAATTCTTGGAGCAAGAGAACCCATCTAATGAGTCTAGGCTTAGCATCTTTCTTTTCCATAAGATATTTAATAGCAGCATGATCAGTGTGAATAGTAACTTTGGAATCAACAATATAAGGTCTAAACTTATCACATGCAAACACAACTGCTAAGAACTCTTTTTCAGTAGTAGCATAGTTTCTCTGGGCAGTATCAAGAGTCTTACTAGCATACTGGATAACATTCAATTTCTTATCGACTCTTTGCCCTAAAACAGCACCTACAACATAATCACTAGCATCGCACATAATTTCAAAAGGTAAATTCCAATCAGGTGGCTGAACAATAGGTGCAGTGATCAAAGCTTTCTTGAGTGGCTGAACAATCATCATCAAAGACAAAAGGAATATCTTTTTGCAATAAATTAGTCAGAGGCCTAGAGATTTTAGAAAAGTCCTTAATGAACCTCCTATAAAAGCCGGCATGACCAAGGAAACTTCTTATACCTTTTATGTCCTTGGGACATGGCATCTTTTCAATAGCATCAACTTTGGCTTTATCAACTTCAATACCTCTCTCGGAGATCTTGTGCCCCAAGACAATGCCTTCATTAACCATAAAGTGACACTTTTCCCAATTCAGGACGAGACTAGTGTCTTCGCATCTCTGCAAAACTCGATCAAGGTTGCTCAAACAATCATCAAAAGAGGATCCATAGACGGAGAAGTCATCCATGAATACCTCACAAATCTTTTCACAAAAATCAGAAAATATAGTCATCATGCAACTTTGAAAGGTAGCAGGTGCATTACATAGACCAAAGGGCATAAGTCTATAAGCAAAAGTACCAAAAGGGCAAGTAAAAGTAGTTTTAGATTGATCCTTCGCTGACAAAGGTATTTGAGAGAAACCAGAATAACCATCCAGAAAGCAAAAATGTGTGTGTTTGTATAGACTTTCTAGCATTTGATCAATAAAAGGTAAAGGGTAATGATCTTTCTTAGTAGCTTTATTTAACTTACGGAAATCAATTACCATCCTATAGCCTGTAATAATTCTTTGTGGGATCAATTCATATTTATCATTGGGAACAACGGCAATACCTCCCTTTTTAGGGACACAATGGACAGGGCTTACCCATTCACTATCAGCAACGGGATAAATAATACCTGCCTCAAGGAGCTTTAGAATCTCCTTTCTTACCACTTCCTTCATTTTGGGATTTAATCGTCTTCGAGGATCTCTAACTGGTTTGGCATCTTTCTCCACTGAAATTTTGTGTTGACATAATGTGGGACTAATGCCCTTAAGATCATCCAGAGTATATCCAACAGCAGCTCGGTGCTTCTTCAGAGTTTTCAATAATCTTTCTTCTTCTTTCTCTGAAAGGTTAGCACTAATAATAATAGGATATATTTATTTTTCATCAAGATAAGCATACTTGAGATTATCAGGTAAGGGTTTGGGTTCAAACACGGGATCACCCTTGGGTGGAGGGGGATCCCCAAGAATTTCAACGGGAAGGTTATGTTTCAGCATAGGTTCTTGTTTAAGGAACACTTCATCTATTTCTTCCCTTTCCTTCATAAACATATCGTTTTCATGGTCTAACAAATAATGTTCTAACGGATCAGTTGGAGGAACATCAATGGAAGCAAGACCAATAATCTCATCCTTACTAGGTGGTTCCCTTTCACGAGGTTGTCTACTAAACTTAGCAAAATTGAACCCATGAGACATACCATCTATGCCAACAGGGACGACCTTCCTTTTACAATTAATCTTAGCACTAGCAGTATTCAAGAAGGGTCTACCAAAAATAATGGGACAAAAATCATCTTGCGGGGAAGCAAGAACAAGAAAATCAGCAGGGTATTTAATCTTCCCACACAAGACTTCAATATCTCTAACAATCCCAATAGGTTTAATGGTGTCCCTATTAGCAAGCTTCATAGTAACATCAATGTCTTCTAATTCAACAGGTGCAATATCATGCATAATTTCTTTATAATGATCATAAGGTATCGCACTAGCACTAGCACCCATATCACATAAGCCATGATAACAATGATCTCCTATTTTAACAGAAATAATAGGCGTGCCTACAATAGGTCTACGTGTCTTAGTATCGGGTCTAGCAATATTAGCAGTTTCACCCAAGAAAGAGATAACATGCCCATCTAAGTCCTCATCCAAGAGATCTTTAATCATAGCAATACCAGGTTCAACATTAATTTGCTCAGGAGGTGTATAGGTCCTAGTATTACTCTTACGAACAACAGTCGAAGCTTTAGCATGATCTTTTATCCTAACAGGAAAAGGAGGTTTTTCGACATAAGTAGTAGGAATAATAGGATCACTATATGTAATAGTCTTTTCTTCGACTGTAATAGGTGCAACTACTTTCACTTCAACAGGAGGATTATATTTAAACCACTTCTGTTTAGGGATATCGACGTGAGTAGCAAAAGTTTCACAAAAAGTAGCTACTATCTCAAAGTCAAGTCCATACTTAGAGCTAAATCCATGGAAAGCATAGGTATCCATAAAAGATTTAACACAATCGAACTTAGGTGTCATACCTGACTCCTTACCATCGTCGGAACCCCAATCTTCAGAGTTGCATTTAATTCTTTCCAATAATTCCCATTTGAAATCAATAGTCTTCAGCATATAGGACCCAGCACAGGAAGTATCGAGCAAGTTGCGATTATCAAGAGAAAGTCGAGCATAAAAATTCTGAATAATCATTTCTCGAGAGAGCTCATGATTGGGGTATGAATACAACATTGACTTAAGCCTCCCCCAAGCTTGAGCGATGCTTTCTCCTTCGCGAGGCCAGAAATTATATATGTAATTACGATCATGATGAACAAGATGCATAGGATAGAACTTCTGGTGAAATTCCAACTTCAGTCTCTTATAATTCCAAGATCTCGTATCATCACATAGCCTATACCATATCATTGCATCTCCCTTCAAAGATAAAGGAAAGACCTTACTTTTGGCAACATCATTGGGGATACCTGCAAGCTTAAATAATCCACAAACTTCATCCACAAAGATAAGGTGTAAATCGGGATGCAATGTTCCGTCTCCTGCAAAAGGATTAGCTAGCAGTTTTTCTATCATACCCGAAGGAATCTCAAAGTGAATATTTTCATAAAGTTCAGTAGGTTGAGGAGCATCTCTTTGCTCTTCTGGTTGGGGTGAATATACCCCAAACAAGCCCCTCAAGGGATTAGTTTCCATAGTGACAAGTAACAGAAAATTTTAGCACACTATATAAATGTTTCCTTACCAAGTTCCACTCACCAAAATCGCTACACTCCCCGGCAACGGCGCCGGAAAAGAGTCTTGATGACCCACAAGTATAGGGAATCTATCGTAGTCCTTTCGATAAGTAAGAGTGTCAAACCCAACGAGGAGCAGAAGGAAATGACAAGCGGTTTTCAGTAAGGTTTTCTCTGCAAGCACTGAAATAGTAGGTGATAGATAGTTTTGTGATAAGGTAAATAGTAACGAGCAAAAAGTAAATAAAGTAAACAAAGTGAAGCAAGGTGGCCTAATCCTTTATGTAGCAAAGGACAAGCCTGGACAAATTCTAATAATGAAGAAGGAGCTCCCGAGGACACATTGGGAATTATTGTCAAGCTAGTTTTCATCATGTTCGTAAGATTCGCGTTCGATACTTTGATAATTTGATATGTGGGTGGACCGGCACTTGGGTACTGCCCTAACTTGGACAAGCATACCACTTATGATTAACCCCCATTGCAAGCATCCGCAACTACAAAAAGGAGTATTAAGGTAAACCTAACCACAACATTAAACATATGGGTCCATATCAACCCCTAAAGAAGCAACGCATAAACTAGGGTTTAAGCTTCTGTCACTCTAGCAACCCATCATCTACTTATTACTTCCATATGCCTTCCTCTAGGCCCAAATAATGGTGAAATGTCATGTAGTCGATGTTCACATAACACCACTAGAGGAAAGACAACATACATCTCATCAAAATATCGAACACATACCAAATTCACATGACTACTAATAGCAAGACTTCACCCATGTCCTCAGGAACAAACGTAACTACTCACAAAGCATATTCATGTTCAAAATCAGAGGAGTAATAATATGCATAAAGGATCTGAATATATGATCTTCCACCAAGTAAACCAATTAGCATCAACTACAAGGAGTAATCAACACTACTAGCAACCCACGGGTACCAATTTGTGGTTTTGATACAAGATTGGATACAAGAGATGAACTAGGGTTTTGAGAGGAGATGGTGCTGGTGAAGATGTTGATGGAGATTGACCCCCTCTCGATGAGAGGATCGTTGGTGATGACGTTGGTGATGATTTCCCCCTCCCGGAGGGAAGTGTCCCCGGCAGAACAGCTCCGCCAGAGCCCTAGATTGATTCCGCCAAGGTTCCGCCTCGTGGCGGCGGAGTTTCGTCCCGTAAGCTTGCCCACGATTTTTTCCAGGGTAAAAGTGATGATATAGCAGAAGATGGATGTCGGAGGCCCACCAGGGGGCCCAGGAGATAGGAGGCCGCGCCCTACAGGGGGTGCGCGCCCCCCTGTCTCCTGGCCAGGGTGTGGCCCCCCTGGCCTATTTCTTTTGCCCATAAATTCTTATTAAATCCAAAAAGTTGTTTCGTGGAGTTTCAGGATTTTTGAAGTTGTGCAGAATAAGTTTCCAATGTTTGCTCCTTTTCCAGCCAGAATTCCAGCTGCCGACATTCCCCCTCTTCATGGTAAACCTTGTAAAATAAGAGAGAATAGCCATAAGTATTGAGATATAATGTGTAATAACAGCCCATAATGCAATAAATATTTATATAAAAGCATGATGCAAAATAGACGTATCAAGAACATGGTGCTACTCTGAAGCACAAGTGTGGTAAAAGGATAGTAACATTGCCCCTTTTCTTTGGGGGGGGGGGGTGGGCTTCTTTTCCCCCCTTTTTTATTTAGGCTTCTTTGGCCTCTCTTTTTTATGGGGCAATGCTCTATAATGATGATCATCACACTTTTATTTACTTACAACTCGATATTACAACTCGATACTAGAACAAAGATATGACTCTATATGAATGCCTCCTACGGTGTACTGGGATGTGCAATGATCTAACATAGCGAAGATATCAAAAAACGGACAAGCCATGAAAACATCATGCTAGTTATCTTACGATCATGCAAGGCAATATGACAATGAATGCTCAAGTCATGTATATGATGATGATGGAAGTTGCATGGCAATATATCTCGGAATGGCTATGGAAATGCCATAATAGGTAGGTATGGTGGCTGTTTTGAGGAAGATATAAGGAGGCTTATGTGTGATAGAGCGTATCATATCACGTGGTTTGGATGCACCGGCGAAGTTTGCACCGACTCTCGAGGTGAGAAAGGGCAATGCACGGTACCGAAGAGGCTAGCAATGATGGAAGGGTGAGAGTGCGTATAATCCATGGACTCAACATTAGTCATAAAGAACTCACATACTTATTGCAAAAATCTATTAGTAATTGAAACAAAATACTACGCGCATGCTCCTAGGGGGATAGATTGGTAGGAAAAGACCATAGCTCGTCCCCGACCACCACTCATAAGGAAGACAATCAATAAATACCTCATGCTCCAACTTCGTTACACAACGGTTCACCATACGTGCATGCTACGAGAATCACAAACTTCAACACAAGTATTTCTACAATCCACAACTACCCACTAGCATGACTCTAATATCACCATCTTTATATCGCAAAACTATTGCAAGGAATCAAACATATCATATTCAGCGATCTAAAAGTTTATGTAGGATTTTATGACTAACCATGTGCATGACCAATTCCTGTCATCTCTCTAAATAGATATAAGTGAAGCAAGAGAGTTTAATTCTTTCTACAAAAGATATGCCCATGCTCTAACAATTATAAGTGAATCAAAAGAGCATTCTACAAATGGCGGTTTTCTATGTGAAGAGAAACAGGCAATCCATACTTCAAATAATATAAGTGAAGCACATGAAGCATTCTATAAAGCCATACTCAAAAGATATAAGTGAAGTGAAATGAGCATTCTATAAATCAACCAAGTACTATCTCATACCAGCATGGTGCATAAAATAAAAGTGAAAACTAAATGCAAAAGACGCTCCAAGACTTGCACATATCGCATGAACGAAACGAATCCGAAAACATACCGATACTTGTTGAAGAAAGAGGGGATGCCTTCCGGGGCATACCCAAGATTAGACACTTGAGTCTCCTTGAATATTTACTTGGGGTGCCTTGGGCATCCCCAAGCTTGAGCTCTTGCCTCTCTTCCTTTTCCTCATATCGAGACCTCCTCGATCAAACACTTCATCCACACAAAACTTCAACAGAAAACTCGGTAAGATCCGTTAGTATAATAAAGCAAATCACTACTCTAGGTACTATTGCAAACCAATTCATATTTTGTTTTTGCATTGTGTCTACTGTAATATAACTTTTTCATGGCTTAATCCACTGATAGAAATTGATAGTTTCATCAAAACAAGCAAACTATGCATCAAAAACAGAATCTGTCAAAACCAGAACAGTCTGTAGCAATCTGAACATTCACCATACTTCTGGTACCCCAAAAATTCTACTAACATTAGGAAAAATAAACAATTTGTACAGCAAGAGAGTGCAAAAATAATCATAACCATTTGACGTTCCAGTAAAAAATGTAAAATCGCGCACTACAGCCAAAGTTTCTGTCCTACACCATATAAACCAACAAGCATCGTAAACATCCTAAAGGAAAACCTTGGCATATTATTTTTATAATACAATGGAATTGTACAAGGGGATAATTATTTTTGATGAAAAGTTTCTGTAATTAAGATTCACAAAGTTTCCCTGAGCATGAACAAAGTTCAAGGAGCTCCCCCACTTCAACAATGCTTGTCTTTCTCACTTTCACTTTCCTTTTTGAAAAGTTTTGGGTTCCCCTCTTTATTTTTTTTGTTTTTAGACTATATAAAAGCAGTCAACAGAAATAAATGACTCTAAAAAACTTCCGGGTTGTCTTCCTGGCAGCGCTGTCTTTAAAGCCATTAAGCTAGGCATATAGTGCTCAAGTATGGATCCACCCGGATCCCAAGGTATATCAAAGCCAATTTTAATTAACAATGATTTGTAATTTAATAGTGAGCACAAAATAACATATATCAAACAATGACGAAGTCTAACTCTCTTCCTATGCATCGGCATGTCATAAAAGAACAATTCATGCACACATAGTAAAGGCCAATGCATAGTATAAGCAGTTTCTTGCAATTCTATCCTATTGGAAACATAGAGAGGTGGAGATATAGTTCCTCTCTCATAATAATTGCAAGTAGGAGCAGCAAGCACATGCATATTACATTCATCAAAATTATCATGTGCAACGGTAAAAGGCAACCCATCAATATAATCCTTAATAAGCACAAACTTCTCCGATATAGTGTAGTCAGGAGAATTCAAAAAGATAATAGGACTATCATGCGTGGGTGCAATAGCAACAATTTCATTTTTAACATAAGGAACTATAGCAAGTTCATCTCCATAAGCATCATTCATATTGGCATCTTGGCCACAAGCATAGCAAGCATCATCAAAAAGGGATATTTCAAGAGAATCAAAGGGGTCATAGCAATCATCCTTCGGTATGATATAAGTGAAGCACATGAAGCATTCTATAAAGCCATACTCAAAATATTTAAGTGAAGTGCAATGCGCATTCTATAAATCAACCAAGGACTATCTCATACCAGCATGGTGCACAAAAGAAAAGTGAAAAGTAAATGCAAAAGACGCTCCAAGACTTGCACATATCACATGAACGAAATGAATCCGAAAACATACCGATACTTGTTGAAGAAAGAGGGGATGCCTTCCGGGGCATCCCCAAGCTTATACGCTTGAGTATCCTCGAATTTTTACTTGGGGTGCCTTGGGCATCCCCAAGCTTGAGCTCTTGCCTCTCCTCCTTTTCCTCATATGGAGACCTCCTCAATTAGACACTTCATCCACACAAAACTTCAACAGAAAACTGATAAGATCCGTTAGTACAATAAAGCAAATCACTACTCTAAGTACTGTAGAAAACCAATTCATATTTTTTTTTGCATTGTGTCTACTGTAATATAACTTTTCCATGGCTTAATCCACTAATATAAATTGATAGATTCATCAAAACAAGTAAACTATGCATCAAAAACAGAATCTGTCAAAAACAGAACAGTCTGTAGAAATCTGAACATTCACCATACGTCTGGTACCCCAAAAATTCTACCAAAATTAGGGAAAATAATTTTTTTTACAGCAAGACAGTGCAAAAATAATCATAACCGTTTGACTTTCCAGTTAAAGATGTAAAATCGCGCACTACAGCCAAAGTTTCTGTCCTGCACCGTACAAACCCACAAGCATTGTAAACATCCTAAAGGCAAACCTTGGAACATTATTTTTATAATACAATAGAATTGTACAAGGGGATAATTATTTTTGTTGAAAAGTTTCTATAATTAAGATTCACAAAATTTCCGTGAGCATGAACACAGTTCAAGGAGCTCTCCCACTTCAACAATGCTTGTCTTTCTCACTTTCACTTTCCTATTTGAAAAGTTTTGGGTTCCCCTCTTTATTTGTTTTGATTTTAGACTATATGAAAGCACTCAACATAAATAAATGACTCTCTAAAACTTCCGGGTTGTCTCCCTGGCAGCGCTTTCTTTAAAGCCATTAAGCTAGGCATATAGTGCTCAAGTAATGGATCCACCCGGATCCCAAGGTATATCAAAGCCAATTTTAATTAACAATGATTTGTAATTTAGTAGTGAAGACAAAGTAACATATATCAAGCAATGACGAAGTCTAACTCTCTTCCTATGCATCGGCATGTCATAAAAGAACAATTCATGCACACATAAGGCCAATGCATAGTATAAGCAGTTTCTTGCAATTCTATCCTATTGGAAACATAGAGAGGTGGAGATATAGTTCCTCTCTCATAATAATTGCAAGTAGGAGCAGCAAGCACATGCATATTACATTCATCAAAATTATCATGTGCAACGGTAAAAGGCAACCCATCAATATAATCCTTAATAAGCACAAACTTCTCTGATATAGTGTAGTCGGGATAATTCAAAAAGATAATAGGACTATCATGCGTGGGTGCGATAGCAACAATTTCATGTTTAACATAAGGAACTATAGCAAGTTCATCTTCATAAGCATCATTCATATTGGCATCTTGGCCACAAGCATAGCAAGCATCATCAAAAAGGGATATTTCAAGAGAATCAACGGGATCATAGCAATCATCCTTCGGTAAGCATGAAGGGGAATTAAACAATGTATGAGTTGAAGAGTTACTCTCATTAGAAGGTGGGAACGGGTAGCTAATCCGCTCTTCCTCCTTTTGTTCTTCGATCTTCTCATCATCTTTTTCATCCAATGAGCCCACAGTTTCATCAATTTATTCTTCCATAGACTCCTGCAAAATATTAATCTCTTCTTGGACAGCGGAGGAGTCCTCAGTATATGGTTTAACATAGGCATTAGAAGCATAATTATCATAACAATATTTAAATATGGCAAAATTTTCAGATTTGTAGAGAGTGGCATCATACTTTTCAATCAAAGAAGCAATTTCATAAGCACCCTTAGAAGCAACAAATTCTTCAATTTGTTGAACATCATAGTAATTATAGACACTCTTAGCATACGAAGATACGATTCCATTATCACTAAACTCACATTGGTAGGGAAGGTGTTTCTTAGGGTTTCCAGAACAACAAGTAAAATCATATATTTCACATAAATTCCAAGCATAGCATTGCAAATGATGAATTTTATCCAGTAAAAGTTTCCCTTTTTCAGATATACGGTGTCGCACATAACAAGCATGCTCATCTAAAGATTTGCCCTCAACTAAGCTAGTGGGGGTCTCAACACGAGCACAAAGGGATCGAAGATGATCCAAGTAAAAAGCTTCAGGAGTGTGATAGATTTTGAGTGGTTCTTCAACCATTGGTTCAGTAGGTACAACTATTGTTTTTGCTATTTTGCGTTTCCTACCCATAACTAAAGATAGAAAACAACTAAGAACAACAAATAAAAATTACTTAGTGATAAAGCAAACAAGCACACATGAGAATATTCCCCCCCCCCCACGCTATGACTCCCCGGCAACGGCGCCAGAAAAAGGTCTTGATAACCCACAAGTGTAGGGGATCAGTTGTAGCCTCTTTCGATAAGTAAGAGTGTCGAACCCAACGAGGAGCTAAAGGTAGAACAAATATTCCCTCAAGTTCTATCGACCACCGACACAACTCTACGCACGCTTGACGTTCGCTTTACTTAGAACAAGTATGAAACTAGAAGTACTTTGTAGGTGTTGTTGGATAGGTTTGCAAGATAATAAAGAGAACGTAAATAAAAAAGTAGGTACTGTTTAGATAAAGAAACAATAAAGTAAATATAGCGAGTGTGGAAAAGTGGTTGTAGGAGTTGTGAAATTGCCCCTAAGCAATTGACTATTTTACTAGACCGATAGCAAGTTTTATGTGGAAGAGGCATAAACTAACATACTTTCTCTTCTTGGATCATATGCACGTATGATTGGAACTCTAGCAAGCATCCGCAACTACTAAAGATCATTAAGGTAAAACCCAACCATAGCATTAAAGCATCAAGTCCGCTTTATCCCATACGCCACAACCCCCTTACTCGGGTTTATGCTTCTGTCACTCAAGCAACCCACTATAAGCGAATCATGAACGTATTGCAACACCCTACAGCGGGAATCCCTCACGCTTGCGCGACACGGAGGGCACAATAGGACAGCAACATAACCACAAGCAAATTAAACCAATCATAGCAATTCATCAATCACCGGTAGGACAAAGAAAATATACTCAGACATCATAGGATGGCAACACATCATTGGATAATAATATGAAGCATAAAGCACCATGTTCAAGTAGAGGGTACAACGGGTTGCGGGAGAGTGGACCGCTGAATATAGATGGGGGAAGGTGATGGAGATGTTGGTGAAGATGGCGGAGGTGTTGGTGTAGATCGCGGTGATGATGATGGCCCCCGGTGGCGTTTCGGCGCCACCGGAAGCAAGGGGGAGAGAGCCCCCCTTCTTCTTCTTCTTCTTCTTCCTTGACCTTCTCCCTAGATGGGAGAAGGGTTTCCCCTCTGGTCCTTGGCTCCCATGGCGTGGGAGGGGCGAGAGCCCCTCCAAGATTGGATCTGTCTCTCTGTCTCTCTCTGTTTCTGTGTTTTTTATTCTGCCCTTTCATCGTTTCTTTTATATCCGGAGATCCGTAACTCCGATTGGGTTGAAACCTTCGCCCAGATTTTTCTTCGAAAATTAGCTTTCTTGCGGCAAAAGAAGAGCACCAACCGCCTTACGTGGTGCTCACGAGGCTCAGGGGCGCGCCCCCATGCCTCGTGGCCCCCTCGGGCACCGTCTCGTGTTGATTCTTCTTCCCAAAAATCACAAATATTCCAAAAATATTCTCCATCCATTTTTATCCCGTTTGGACTCCGTTTGATATTGGGTTTCTGCGAAACATAAAACATGCAACAAACAGGAACTGGCACTGGGCACTGGATCAATATGTTAGTCCCAAAAATAATATAAAAACTTGTCAAAAGTATATGAAAGTTGAATAATATTGGCATGGAACAATCAAAAATTATAGATACGACGGAGACGTATCAGCACCCCATGGACACACAAGTTGATCATTGATCTTTAGCCGTGTGCGGTGCCCCCCTCCATCATAATCCACCTCGGTCATATTGTAGCGGTGCTTAGGCAAAGCCCTGCGTCGGTATCTTAATCAACACCGTCATCACGCCGTCATGCTGACGGAACTCTCCCTCGAAGCTCTACTGGATCGTGAGTTCGTGGGACGCCACCGAGCTGAACGTGTGCAGATCGTGGAAGTGCCGTACGTTCGGTACTTGGATCGGTCGATCGTGAAGACGTACGAGTACATCAACCGCGTTGTCATAACGCTTCCGCTTACGGTCTACGAGGGTACGTGGACGACACTCTCCCCTCTCGTTGCTATGCATCACCATGATCTTGCATGTGCGTAGGATTTTTTTTAAATTACTACGTTCCCCAACACTAGTCTCGAACATCCTTGAAATAACTCAAACTTTTGTAAGCAAATGGGAATGCCCATTGTAGGAATCCATGCCATGTTTGAACGAGTTTCGACACCGTATGCAAGTTGCGACACGTCCGAATATTTATTGGCCTTTTTTGACGAATAAAACTCCAGAAAACCAAAACTTATCAGAAACCCAAATAACTTGCATGGCGCCTTGAATTAGCCATACACGTCCATGAACATGCTTGAAGCCATTTCAACGGTATTGAGAAACAACGTGCTCTCAGACGGAGACTTCTTGCCTACGTGGGCATTCTTGAAATGACCCCGAGTTTTCCAGGAAGGTGGACATGTCCATGTTAGGCATCCATGCCAGGTTTGAGCGAGTTTTGACACCGTATGCAAGTCGTGACATGTCTTGCAATTTATTGACCTTTTTTTTGTTGCGGAAAACAGTCGGGCAATCACACACACGATCGTAGAATGGGCGGGCCCATCTAAGTGTTTGAGCCACCGGTATAGTGAATCTTCTGGAAGGTTACTTGCCGGTTTTAGGACTTTTAGAAGGTCCCTAAACCGCCTTTTCTGAATTTTTTTCCTCAGTTTCGGTTTGGTTTCTAATTTTTGTTCTTTTTCTTTTAGAAAAAGTCATAAATTTTAAAAAATGTTCAACATATTAAAAAATTGTTCATTTTTTCACAAAATAATGATAGAAAATTCTGAATTTTCATAGTGTTTTCAAAAATAGTTTGCATTTTAAAACATGTTCAGAATTTTTGAAATTGTTCATGTTTTCAAAAATGAAGTTTCACAATTTTTTTATGGTTTCCAACATTGTTCGCAATTTCAAAAAAAGTTCGAAATTTGAAAATTCATTCATGTTTTCAAAAAAGCTTAGAGTTTCAAAATTTGCTCGTGTGATTTTTTTTTTCATTTTTTGGGTATTTCAAACCTCGTTCACATTTTAAAATGTGTTCCAATCTTTTAAAGTGGTCCAATACTCCTGTATCCACATACAACCCCGCACAAAATAAAAACTGGTTCTAGACGATGGCTGGATAAGGACAGCTTGATCAGGGACGGAGACAAGGGGGGACGAGGGGGGGCTAGACCCCCCCCAACGAAGTTGTTCTCCTCAATAGCGATTAGTTAGATCCGTTTATTAGCAGGCCTTTTGACTTGATTCGCCCCCCCTGTCCACTTGTCTCGTGTAACACCGTGAAACCCCTCGGGCAGCCCATGTACAAGAAACAACAGATCACAACCCAGCAAAAAAAAGGCCCACCATCGAGGTCAAAGAAAACAGAGCCCACCGGTCAAGGGCTTGCGACCAGGAGCACCAACGCAGTCTGCTACAATCCTGGCGATCGACACGATTTTATATCGCTCCAACAGAACGCACGCAGATTGCGGCTCGTGCGATCTTTCCATCTGTCGTCGCCTCCAATCTCCGCCTACCCGCAAGATTAGCTTCAGTCTCCAAGCGAAGATCATAGGGGGGTTGATCGAGATCCGCCACGGCTGATTACCTGCACGGTTAGTCCCTTACTTCATCTCCTGATCTTTAATCTGCTCTAATTTGTGTGGTTGTTCCATAAAAAACCTACGAACATGAGAAGTTAATTACAGTAGGAAATATTGGCTGTTGTGTGTAGATACGAAGAGGAAGAGAAGAATGGAAAACGTTTCCTAGGGCACTTGCTTCCAACCGTTCAAGCCTAGCAATCCCAATTGATCATTTCCTCAGCAACCATAAAGGAGATTAGGAGAAACACCACCACCATGAGCGACCACGGAGGAGATGATGCACGGAATCTGACATCCTCTTTGCGTGTATGGTACGTCCACTCTCATAATTAATATCAGCTTCAAATATCTGATTTTTGTGGGTTAAAACGAATGATTGTTAATTGATCGACATGAAAACTGAATTTGGAATCAATAGATAGATATTGTATTGTCTACCAAATTCGTAATGCAATCAATTTGGAAACTAAATTTGTCTTGCCAAAAATGCACATTTTAATAGTTTTTTGTAGTGTTCACACTAATGAAAACACTAGTTCAGGCTTAGGTTTTTGCAAGGAATTTTTTTTATGGTTAACCGATGCCCAACTGCCTATAAGAGCTCAAGTCTGCAACTCGCCCCCCCTATACAAAATTCCTGGCTCCGTCCCTGAGCTTGATGGAGTGGTAAGACGACGTGAGAGTCTGAAGAGGGAGGCGATTGTATAGCATATATGGACCATGGATACACCTTTCCTAGTTGAAGTTCTAGCATTCAGAGATGCCATGTTGCCGTCCATTGCACAAGATTTAGAGAAAATCCTGATTGAGACATCACACACACTAACATGTGGGAGAATGGCGGCAAGCCAGCATGGCCACGGGGTGCATGCTGGTTGGCCAAGGTGAGAAACTTTTCTATTTTTTTGGAGCTTATTTTTGAAAGATGGAAATGAGACTCTTTTTTTGATAAAAGACTTTTTAGAGATTATTTTTGGAAGTGGCAATTTTCTTTTTCTTTTTGAGAAAAGGTTTTAGGTTTTTTTTTTCTTTTTGAGATGGATGTGATGTCCATTTTTTTGAGTTTTTTTGATAGATGAAAGTGAGACTTTTTTCTTTTTGACTATAGTTTTTAGGCTTTTTCGTTTCTTTTTTAGATGGATGTGATGTCGACGTGATACGAGAAAGTTTTTCTAAATTTTGAGATGAAGGTGAGGTATTTTTTTAGAATAACAAGTCATGTTCAAGTAAGGTCGTTTTTTTCTTTGAGAGGGAGAAATGTGCGCACATCTTCCTCTCAAGAGGCCTGAAATGGCGGGCCCCAACCACTAGTATATCGTCAAATGGTACAATCTTTGTGGCTATCTGAGAGCATCTCCAGTATTTGGAGGCAACCCAGCCTCTAAGCTGGGTCCCACGAGCTGCCTCTAAATTTTATGTAAAATGTTGCACTTTGTTGCTAGCTTGCTGCCACTAAGGTGGAGCCCACCTTATGAATTTTAAAAATATTTAATATCTGAACTAACATGCACTGTTTCTCCTCTAGCCATAGCGTCGATGCTAAGCATTTTGGGCTTGGAGGCAGCAGCTGCCCTGAGAGGCGGTGCTAAAGCATTGGAGGCGGCTTTAAAGGCAGAGATTTCTCACACTATGGATGCCTTGAGAGGGAGAGTTGTCGACAGGATTCATGATCTTCAGAGATGAGGTCTTGCCTCACAAATCTGCGAGAATTTAAACTACAGGAGAGAAGTAGATATGCTAATAGTGCGGCCCATGCCTGCAAGGAGGCTTTAAAGCTCGACGTTAATATCAGTACCGTTGTTGTAATTCCATTGTACGTGCTTGAAATTGTACGATAGTAACCACCTGAATAATAAAGTGTTTAAAGCTGGTTCTTGACAAAAAACATTGATACACGCAGAGGCAAAACATAGGGATCACACAGGAGAAGATAGTGTCAAACTGTCAATGTGTCGGAAGATCAGCGACGACATCGTAGCACGCTAAATTGTGAGGCGAAACGTAATTATGATAGTCTAAGCAATTTATATCAAAGTACTAGTAGTCTTTATGCCATCAGAAATCACATGCATCAACCACAGAAATAAGTAAATATATATGAAAATGTACTGTAATTTATATTGATACATTGGGGGGGAATCTAAGTACATGGTGGCGGGCCATGAGGGTTTCCAGTATCTGCATCAGGGGTGCTAAAAATCGCCAATACAAGAGAAAACTTAAAAAAGAACTATTGCATGTTTCCATGCATGGGAACAAAATCAATAACATCAAGTGATCAATCTGCTGGTGGTCTTGTGCATCGAAGGCCGGACGATCGAGGTGCCACTCATGCTGCTTTGACATCAGCAGCCTCCGCGAAGGTTTTTTCCATTACGGAATACTTGTCGGCGGGCGCAGCGGCAAGGACTGCATCAGAAGCCACCTTGTAGGCAGTGGTAACCGCAGCAAATACCTTCTTGTCCTTTGCAGACTGGGCAAGCTTGTTGGCAGCGACGACGGTCTGCTGGAACACGAGGGCTTTCATTTCGTCCTGCTGTGGTGCTGGGGCAGCAGCGACGACATCACCAATGGCCTCCTTGAAGGAATACTCCAATGCGTCGACGGCCTTCACGGTGGGAGGATGACCAGCCTCGCTGAAGGTTTTGTCAAATACGGCATATCTGTCGGCGGGTTTAGCGGCAAGGACCGCCTCGGAGGCCGTCTTATAGGCGGTGACAATTTCATCAACTTTCATCTTATCTCCAGCGGCCTCATTGAGCGAGGCGGTGGCCGCGACTTTCTGCTTGAGCACGAATGATTCTACTGCAGACCTTTTGGATGCTGGGGCGGCGGCGATGACCGCGTCAAAGGCCTTCTTGATGGATGAATCCATCCCTTCAATGGATTTCTCGCTGGCGCCGCTTGCCGCCGGTACCAATGTGGCTGCCACCACAATGGCAACAAGGAACAATGTGCATGCAATGTTCTTGACCATGTCCATTGTAAGTTTACCTAACAACTGGTTGAGGGATGATTCAAGAAGATGGTATTGCTTCCGGTGAGATGTTTGCGCCGTGTAAGTATATGAAGGTGGGCATTGCACTAAAATAGGAGACGGTGTCTAAAGAGGACGTGAGGCCAGGAGAGCTTCGCGGGTGTCCTGCGGTGCTGCAAAATTGGTTGCATGACCGCATGTACGGATGTATGAGCCACCGCTTGCCCCTTGTTTTGAGGAGCACACCCGAAATTGGCCACCAATCTTTCGTTCACGAGTGCACCCATGGTCAGCAATCTTTCTGGTTCTGCGATTGAGTTTGTGTGCATGTCTTACTAGCTTGTGATGTCCTGGTTTGTAAATTTGCAAACTGCATGTAGTGTTGGTCGGTTCCATCGATCGATCCTCGAGTGTTTTTATAGTTACTAGCGCATATGCTCGTGCAAAAAGCTACCATGTGTTCGTAGCATAACAAGCATGGCTCAAGACGCTCTACTGATCTACATCGTCCATTTCAACATGACTGGACATGCAGTAGTGGAGCTGAGCCGTTTTGGGGTCAATCCATAGGCAGGTAGCAAAACAGCGAGAATAACTCCGAGATGCAAAAGAACGGGCGCTTGCTACATGGTATGAAGCATAGATAAAGGACATAGACGAGCATCTACGGGAAGTTTATGAGCGCGAACAAGTTATGTGTAGGCAGCGGTCGAGGATTCAATGGCTCAAGGCAGACGATCAGAACACCCGATATTTCCAAAACCGAGCTTCTCACATAAAAAGAAAGAACACCATCTGAGCTTTAATGAGAGAGAATGGGATGAGATGCGCTGTTGATGACGAGATGCGGGTGATGGCAACTGAGTTTTATACCAAGCTTTTCACGTCCGAGGGTTTAGAGGGAGCCAACGACCTGCTGCAACACATTGACAATGCAATCACGAATGAGAAGAATGTGAGGCTGACTGTAGCCATCATTGATGAGGAGATTCAGGTCGCACTTTTTCAAATGGGTCCGACAAAAGCCCCGGGACCTGTTGGGCTACCGATGCTATTTCATCAGCGACACTGGTCGTTGCTTCAATCCCTCTCTCGGGTTTTCTTATTTCCCTTCTGTTTTTCTTATTTTTTATATTTTCATGTTCATTTTTCTTTTCTTTCCCTTCTCTTTTCCTTTTCCTTTTTTATGAATCTTTTTAATTCAAATTTGCAAACAGTTTTCATTCATCAAGTTCAAAAATTGTCCATCAAATTCAAAATTTCCTCCTCAAATACAAAAATATGTCCATCACAATTCAAAAACGAATTCACCATATTTTTCTGAAATTTTTCATGAATTTCACAAAAATGATTAAAGAATAAAACAATGTTCCTCCAATTAAAAAATTTCATCAAATACAAAAAAACATTTTTTAGCAATTCGCGAACATTGTTCAAATCAGTGAACATTTCATGAAATTTATGAATGCTTTTTTGAATTGACGAACATTTTTCCCAAATTAGTGACCATTTTATAAAAAGAATTTTTTGGACTTCTTTTAAAAGTTGCGAACATTTTTTAAAATCCAAGAACATATTTGAAATCTTGTTTTTTAAATTACATGAATAAATTTCAAAAAATATGAATGTTGTTGGAAAGCCCGAATTTGATTTGAAGAAGCAAAAAAAGTGACAAATATATGAAATAAAAAAGAAAAAGGGCGGCCCAGACCCGTAGATGGACCAGCTCAAAAGGACACGTTTGGGAGCGAAGGGTGCGCGTTCCGGGAGGAACTAGTTAACAAGCGCTCCTTCGGGAGCCTCACAATGATCACTTGAAGGGTGGACGGTGGCGCGCTCTCAGCCGTCGCCACGTGTCGCGCTCTGGTCGCTCCCTCCGGATTTTTTTTTATTTTTCCGCACGCGTTTTCTGCTTTTTCTTCATCTTTTTTTCGATTTTTGGTTTTCCACCGGTTTTCCTTACATTTTGGACCAAAAAACAATTTGCATTGAAAAAACAAGTTTTTTTGTTTTTTGCAGGCACAGTTTGGTTTCCGCAAGACCCACGGTTTGGCTTCCACAAGAGCCACAGTTTTGCTCTCGTGGAAGCGAAAAAAAATGTGTTTTATGCTTTTTTTTTCTTCCGCAATGGACACGGTTTTGTTTCCGTGAGAGGCACGCCCATCTCTCGGAAATGAAAAAAACACGTTTTCTATTTTTTTTTCTTCCGCGAGACGCACGGCTGTGCCTCTTGGAAATGAAAAAAAAAACACATTTTCTGTTTTTTTTTCTTCCGCGAGACGCATGGTGTGCCTCTTGGAAACGAAAAAATGCATTTTCTTTTTTTTCGTGAGAGGCACGGCTAGGCTCCGCGGGCTGTGCCTCTCGAAAAACGGAAAAAGACGTGTTTTCTGTTTGTTTCCTTCCGCGGGAAGCCATGTCTCTTTCGGAAAAAGAAAAACCATCCTTCCAGTTCGGCTTTTTGTCTGATTTTTTTCGTGAAAAAAAAATCATCAAAACCTATCAGCATCGGATTTAGTTTTGAAGATCTTGACGTGAGAAATCCAACGGTGAAAACGGTTCGAGATTTGAACGGATAAAACATTTTGAATAAACAGATCTACGAAAAAAAGGAAAACTCCCAGGTTGCGACAAGTGGCACACATGCAGCACGCCACTTGTCACAACCTGAGGAGGTGGGAGTGATCTTTTGCAAGAAATACTCCTCACGTAGTGATTTCGGCGCGTTCACATCGCGTTGGTCGTGGAATAGGAGCGTGAACTCTATATCTCGCCTTAAGTAAGTTGGAAAGGATCTCTCGCTGAAAGCTGTACTCAGGCCGGGCCATTGGCACACAGTAAACAGAAAAAACAGAAAGAGAAGAATAAATGGAGCTGGGTGGGATTCAAACACTGCTAGCCTGGTTTAGAGCAACCGTAGCTAAGCATTAGACTTTGTCTTAGATTCGTGACAGAGTAATAATGCTAGATTACTTAAGTCCAAACTGGTGGAGGGTTCCATTGTTTCTTCTCCGTATTTTCCAGTTTTCTTTTCTTTTCATTTTCTTTTTTATTCTCCTTTTTTTATTCTTTTTGTTGCATTTTGTTTCTTCATTTTTATCATTTACATTGTTCGTTTGTATATTTTGTTTCTTTTTTCGGGTTATTTTTTTCTTTTGGTTATTATTGTACATTTTTTGTATATGTCAACAAGATTTTCCTAATACACTTCTAACGTTTTTCAATACAAATTAAACTTTTTTGTAATAAATAGTGAACATTTTTATACACCTTTTTAACATTTTTCAAATGCCTGATTAATATTTTTAGTACTTGTTCAACATTTTTTCAAATGCTTGATTAACATCTTTATATACATGACCATTTATTTAATACATGGTCAACATTTTTTGTACACACATTTAACATTTCTCGAATGATTGACTAACATTTTTTCAAATATTTTGTTCAACATATTTTGAAATGCTTGATTAAAAACTTTATATACACGATCGCCTAGTTTAGATTAGAACACTGGTCGCCTGGTTTAGAGCAAGCGCACCTAACCACTAGGCTTTACCTTAGATTCGTGATAGAGTAGTAAGGCTAGATTACTTAAGTCCAAACGGGTCAAGGTTTCCACTATTTCTTCTTCATTTTTTTTTCTGTTTTATGTTCTTGTTTTTTCCTTTTTTCTTCATTTTTTCATTTTTTTGCATTTTGTTTCTTCATTTTTTCCATTTACTTGTTTATTTTGTATACCTTTTTGTTCTTTTGGTTATTATTCTACATTTTTTGTGTATGTCAAAAAAAAAATTCAAATACTACCCGTAATAAAACCATTTTTCAGATACACGTCTAGCATCTTTTCAATACAAATTAAACGTTTTTGTAAGTCAATTATTTTTCTATACACATTTTTGAAATACTTGTTCAGCATTTGTTTTTCAAATGCTTGATTAATATCTTCATATACATGACCAATTTTTTCATCATTTTCCTAATACATGGTCAACATTTTTCCTATACACATTTAATATTCCTCAAATGATTGATTAACATTTTTCAAATACTCTATTCAAAAAAAATTCTTAAATGCTTGATTAAAATTTTTATATACATGATAAAAAACATTCATAATTTTTAATACATTATAAAAAAATGAATACACATTCAACATTTTTCTGAATGCTTGTTTAACATTTTTTAAATACATGCTCAACATTTTTCATATACATCGTCAACATTTTTTTTTCTATAAGCATTTAACATTTTCGAATGCATGATCAATATTTTGGACAATATTATGTAATGTATATTTTTTAATATATATGTTTATAGTTTGCAGAAGTGTAAATAAAAATAAAAAAAAGAAAAAGAAAAAATGTGAAAGAAAAACAGAATAAAGAAACACAAGGATGTGCCCTCCAGTGCACCTGAGACGGCCCATCTAGAGCTGCCTTGACATGAGGGTTTCCCAATCGAGACATAGGGGCGCCCGAATAGAAGGCCCCTCAGAGCAACTCTAGCAGATCCCGCATCCCACCGGTCCGCAAAACTCGTTTGCAGTTCGCGCAAAACCACTTCTGCGGGCCGGCGCGGGCTGGCAGAGATGCAGACCCCCATACGGATCCGTAAAAAAGTATGTTCGAGAAATATGTTTTTTTACGGGTCGGCTTCTGCGGGTTCTGCTCGGGCACCACCGCGAAGATCCGCAAACAGAAAAACTGCAAATCTCGCATTTGACATAGGGTTTGGCAAACAAGTTCAAATTCAAACGACATAAATAGTTTGCGCGCAAATAAAAGCGAAGTTCATTACGCAAAATAGGGCATGCAAAAGGTTTGCGCCCATGTCCGGCATCATCTTGGGGGTCGATCTTTACTCCGCGCCATGGAGTCCATATTGAAGTTCATCGGTGCCATCGAATCCACCTCCCTCGCTTGTTCCAACTCCCGCACCGAAATCATCCACACTGCCATCATATGGAGCAGAGAAAACATCACCGGAACTTGAACACGGATCGGCCGAAGCAACCATTCTTCTCTTCAAGATCTCTCTCCTTGTCATATATGCCATGTTTTGGTGAGGTCGTCCATGTCATTGCGGTTCATTGACATGATCTTGTTCTCTTCGGCGAGCAACAATGACATCGATTTGTTTTCGGAGACGCTTGCTTTTCTCTCCTCAACGGCAGCTTTGCGGAGCCCCTCTTCCTTGAGCATTTGCCATTTTTCTTGCTTCTGTTTTGCCTTCTTCTTGGCCAACTCTTTTTTGATCTCCAACGACTTCAACAACATCAATTCGTTTGATTGCACCATGGCATCAATCTTCTTCCTCAAGCTCGATGCTTCTTGCTCTCTCTTGATGTTCTCTCTCGTCTTCTTGTCGCCATCGGGCTTGTACAAATTTCTTGGGCCATCATCATCTTCTTCTTCATCCATGTTTACAAGTGAGCCTCTCTTTGGTGGGGATTCTCTGTCGATCAACTTCCACTTATCGCATTTTTGGAGCAACTCCCAACAATGCTCTAATTTTAAGAATCTACCTTCCGAAGCTTCCATGGCCTTGTATCTATGTTGAGCAATCTTGTCCTACAAAATGTGAACAAAGTGATGCAATCATTTCCCATGATACATTATGATGATGCACAACTTGAACAAAGGAAAAACAAACTCAGATAATCGGACTCCACGGTGCCACTTGGAGGTGCATTGCGTACTTGCTCCAAGCAAGCTGCCCAACGGCTGCACATAGGCTTGATATTCTCCCAAAGCCCTTGAAGCGACCGAAATGTGCGTGGAGTCCTATTGGGATACTTTTTCATAATGCGGAAGTATTGATCTTTGATCCTTTGCCAATATCTCTTGGCGGTTTGAACACCTGTGCATGGATCAAGAGACACCACACTCCATGCTTGGATCAAAGCTTGATCTTCCAAGATCGTGTAGTTCTTCGATCTTTGTCTCTTCCCACTCTTTGATTGTGATTTCTCAAACGCTTCCGCTTCGATCTCCGTCAATTCGTCCGCACAACCATGATCATCCATGCCGCCGTCCGTTTCATTGTAGTCGAATGGTTCGAAAGGGGCTTGATCAATGTCAACCGCGTTCGTGTCCAACAAGTTCACGAACTCAATTGTTGCATTGTTCGAACCACCGCTATAGCGAACGATAACAAGTCACGAGCTATCGACACTAATGGCGAAAATGAAAGGGAATCGCTAGACCGAAGTGGCATACCTTGCAGCCATTTCGTCGAACACCTCGCTCGCGGGGGGAGCGGCACCGTTGAACGGCATCGCCGGAGCACCTCCTTGCGGGGGGTTGGAGTGAGAGGTTGAAGAAGGTGGATTCCTTTTAGCCGGAACCTTCCTCCGCTTTATGCTCGCGGTCTTGCCGGCATTCTCCGCCGCTGGCCGGGATCGCACTGCGGCCTTGGCGCCCGGAGCGCGGGCCGTCGCGGCGGGGGCAACCGGATTCCCGCCCTGCACGACCACGTTGCCCTGCCGCTTGCGGGCCGGCGCGGCGTGTGCTTGGGCGACGGCGGCGGGGGCAACATGGCCGGCGACGAGATCCGCCCGAGGGGAAGGAGCATGCGCGACCTCGACGGTGACGGGGGACAGCACGGGGGCGTCCATGGCGGCGAGGAAGGCCGGGGAGGAGGAACCGGAGCCTGCGGAGGGGGGGCAATGGTGGCGAAGGGTGCGGGGAGCGGGCAAGGGCGCGCGGAAATGTCCCTCCCGCCAAATCTCGCGGCGGATAGGGGTTCAGCTCGAATCGGCCTCCCAGCCCGTGAAGATAAAGGTTGGGGGAGAAGATTTACCACGCCCGCAGAAAATTTTGCTGTCCGGGGCGAGATGCGGGGTCTGATCGGTCTGCTTTTTCGGTCCCAACCCGCAATTTGGCGGTTATTTTGCGGGCCGAGGCGGGATGCGGGTCCTGCTAGAGTTGCTCTCAGCTGGCACCTCGGCAAACCCCGACCGGTAACGTCGGCGAAATCGGAATCGCGTGCGCCACAGTGTTCTAAGCTCGATCGATGATTGCACGAACGAAGCACTAGTGGTACTTGAGATTGACTTGACCTCGTCATGGTGCCTGTGAAAAAATCAAGATGACGTAGTATTTTATTAGCGCTACTGCAAGTATGTATGATTTGCGTTTTGTATCGACCCATACACAAGATCCTCCCACATGATCCCCACATTCCTCGAGCACAGATGTAGTATGTTTACTGGGCTCTGCGTTTTCCCTCCCTTTAAAAGAAACCACTAGGCACCCTAATGAAAAAGTAAATAGTAGTATATGTCATGTGATGTTGTATTATGTTTAATCCTCCGAACTAGGTCCGTGTATTGAATGGTTAATCCTCTTTATATTTGTTTATACAATGTAGGTAGCCAGACATTAGCTACCCAGCATGTCCGGAAGTATTTTCTCTGTTCCAAAATAAATGTTTTAACTATAATAGTACAATTTTATACTAAGAGCATCTACAGCCCGACTCATCAAACCATCTCTCATACGTCCGCGGACGTGCCCCGCCAATGACCGGACAGGAGAGAGAAGAAAAATAATGACCAAACCGGACCCTTCATATCATACCTATACGTTCGGGCTGTCCGCGAACCCCCATACGCGCATGCGCCCGGTCAATCCGCCACGTAGGACACGTGATACGACCACACATAATGTTGTATCGTATCGGATCACATATATACATGAGCCTAAAATATTTCAGTTTAGTGAAGGTAACAAGGAGGTTGAGTCTTTGATGTTGATCACATGCAAGAATGACACATGCCACTTTAGGAAAGTATACACTGAGTTGGGCACAATCGAACCGAAGATACAAACTGGGCATGAAGATACAAAAGTGCATCAGGTACAAAAATTGGTTGGAACAATTTACACATGGACCAATATTATTTTTGGTTCAGCTAAGACTACATGTTCCAGTACTACTTGGGTCCATGGCAGTACGTGGTTCCATCAAGATCTTGTGAAGGTAAATCCACGAAAGAAGTCGTTGGTTAGCGATAAAATAGAAAATATATTACATGATGTTTTGGGATCGGTCAAGAAGATAAATGGCAGGGTTCTATTTCTTTTCCTGCCACGTAAGAAATATCAGGCAAGTGCACATACATGGGATATATGGAGTCTACTATGTCTACAGGAAATTGGATGGGGTCCACCAGCACCAAAACTGAAGCCCGCGATGCATCCATCAAAACTAGTACTTTTTGTTTCCTTAGATAGATTGAGTCGGTTTTTAATTACGTGTATCAAGTGCTTGCTTTCCAGGTTAGTTAAGAGGTGCGGCTATTATATAAAGCTGATCTAGTCCATTGTAAAATTAGGTTATTTTTTAATGAAATAGACACGATGTGTTTTTCATGGTAGACACGCGTATCAAGTTTTGGAGGGATCTTTAGAAAACCTCTGTGTTGCAATTTTTTTTCGTGAAAATTGTTTTGCGCGTGAGTACCTTCGTCAAGATTGGTTTTCTCGTGCCGGGCCGCAAGGTTCAAACCCTCACTAGTAGAAAAGGGGGCAATGGTCCAGACCAGGTCAGGCCATTAGTCCCGGTTCAATCCAGAACCGGGACCTATGGGGGCATTGGACCCGGTTCGTGAGCCCCGGGGGCCGGCCGGGCCACGTGGTGAAGGAAATATGCCCTAGAGGCAATAATAAAGTTATAATTTATTTCCTCATATCATGATAAATGTTTATTATTCATGCTAGAATTGTATTAACCGGAAACATGATACATGTGTGAATACATAGACAAACATATAGTCACTAGTATGCCTCTACTTGACTAGCTCATTAATCAAAGATGGTTATGTTTCCTAACCATAGACATGTGTTGTCATTTGATTAATGGGATCACATCATTAGAAGAATGATGTGATTGACATGACCCATTCCGTTAGCCTAGCACTTGATCGTTTAGTATACTGCTATTGCTTTCTTCATGACTTATATATGTTCCTGTAACTATGAGAAATATGCAACTCCCGTTTACCGGAGGAACACTTTGGGTACTACCAAACGTCACAACGTAACTGGGTGATTATAAAGGAGTACTACAGGTGTCTCCGAAGGTACGTGTTGAGTTGGTGTATTTCAAGATGAGGTTTTGTCACTCCGATTGTCGGAGAGGTATCTCTGGGCCCTCTCGGTAATGCACATCATTATAAGCCTTGCAAGCAATGTGACCAAATGAGTTGGTTACGGGATGATGCATTACGGAACGAGTAAAGAGACTTGCCGGTAACGAGATTGAACTAGGTATTGGATACCGACGATCAAATCTCGGGCAAGTAACATATCGATGACAAAGGGAACAACATATATTGTTATGCGGTTTGACCGATAAAGATCTTCGTAGAATATGAAGGAACCAATATGGGCATCCAGGTCCCGCTATTGGTTATTGACCGAGAATGGTTCTAGGTCATGTCTACATAGTTCTCGAACCCGTAGGGTCCGCACGCTTAACGTTACAATGACAGTTTTATTATGAGTTTATAAGTTTTGATGTACCGAAGTTTGTTCGGAGTCCCGGATGTGATCACGGACATGACGAGGAGTCTCGAAATGGTCGAGACATAAAGATTGATATATTGGAAGCCTATGTTTGGACATCGGAAAGGTTCCGGGTGAAATCGGGATTTTACCGGAACACCGGGGGGGGGGGGTTACCGGAACCCTCCCGGGGGTTAATGGGCCTTAGTGGGCCATGAGGGAGAAGAGGAGGGCCGGCCAGGGCAGGCCGCGCGCCCCTCCCCCCTAGTCCGAATAGGACAAGGAAGGGGGGGCGGCGCCCCCCTTTCCTCTTTCCCCTCCCCCCTTTCCTTCTCCACCAAGGCAAGAGGGGGGAGTCCTACTCCCGGTGGGAGTAGGACTCCTCCAGGCGCACCCCAAAGGGGCCGGCCGCACCTCCCCCTCCCTCCTTTATATACGGGGGCAGGGGGGCACACCATAACACACAAGTTGATCTACGGATCGTTCCTTAGCCGTGTGCGGTGCCCCCCTCCACCATATTCCACCTCGGTCATATCGTCGCAGAGTTTAGGCGAAGCCCTGCGCCGGTGGAGCATCATCATCGTCACCACGCCGTCGTGCTGACGGAACTCATCCCCGAAGCTTTGCTGGATCGGAGCCCGGGGATCGTCATCGAGCTGAACGTGTGCTGAACTCGGAGGTGCCATACGTTCGGTGCTTGGATCGGTCGGATCGTGAAGACGTACGACTACATCAACCGCGTTGTCATAACGCTTCCCCTTACAGTCTACGAGGGTACGTGGACGGACACTCTCCCCTCTCGTTGCTATGCCATCACCATGATCTTGCGTGTACGTAGGAATTTTTTTGAAATTACTACGTTCCCCAACAGTGGCATCCGAGCCTAGGTTATATGCGTTGATGTTATATGCACGAGTAGAACACAAGTGAGTTGTGGGCGATATAAGTCATACGGCTTACCAGCATGTCATACTTTGGTTCAGCGGCATTGTGAGATGAAGCGGCCCGGACCGACATTACGCGTACGCTTACGCGAGACTGGTTTCACCGCTACGAGCACTCGTTGCTTAAAGGTGACCGGCGGGTGTCTGTCTCTCTCACTTTAGTTGAACCGAGTGTGGCTACGCCCGGTCCTTGCGAAGGTTAAAACAGCACCAACTTGACAAACTATCGTTGTGGTTTTGATGCGTAGGTAAGAACGGTTCTTGCTAAGCCCGTAGCAGCCACGTAAAAATTGCAACAACAAAGTAGAGGACGTCTAACTTGTTTTTGCAGGGCATGTTGTGATGTGATATGGTCAAGACGTGATGCTATATTTTATTGTATGAGATGATCATGTTTTGTAACCGAAGTTATCGGCAACTGGCAGGAGCCATATGGTTGTCGCTTTATTGTATGAAATGCAAACGCCCTGTAATTGCTTTACTTTATCACTAAGCGGTAGCGATAGTCGTAGAAGCAATAGATGGCGTAACGACAACGATGCTACGATGGAGATCAAGGTGTCGCGCCGGTGACGATGGTGATCACGACGGTGCTTCGAAGATGGAGATCACAAGCACAAGATGATGATGGCCATATCATATCACTTATATTGATTGCATGTGATGTTTATCCTTTATGCATCTTATCTTGCTTTGATTGACGGTAGCATTTTAAGTTGATCTCTCACTTAATAATCAAGAAGTGTTGTCCCTGAGTATGCACCGTTGCGAAAGTTCTTCGTGCTGAGACACCACGTGATGATCGGGTGTGATAGGCTCTACGTTCAAATACAACGGGTGCAAAACAGTTGCACACGCGGAATACTCAGGTCATACTTGACGAGCCTAGCATATACAGATATGGCCTCGGAACACGAAGACCGAAAGGTCGAACGTGAATCATATAGTAGATATAATCAACATAGTGATGTTCACCATTGAAACTACTCCATCTCACGTGATGATCGGTCATGGTTTAGTTGATTTGGATCACGTGATCACTTAGATGACTAGAGAGATGTCTGTCTAAGTGGGAGTTCTTAAGTAATATGATTAATTGAACTTAAATTTATCATGAACTTAGTACCTGATAGTATTTTGCTTGTCTATGTTTGTTTGTAGATAGATGGCTCGTGCTGTTGTTCCGTTAAATTTTAATGCGTTCCTTGAGAAAGCAAAGTTGAAAGATGATGGTAGCAATTACACGGACTGGGTCCGTAACCTGAGGATTATCCTCATTGCTGCACAGAAAAGTTACGTCCTGGAAGCACCGCTGGGTGCCAGGCCTGCTGCTGATGCAACTGACGACGTTAAGAACGTCTGGCAGAGCAAAGCTGATGACTACTCGATAGTTCAGTGTGCCATGCTTTACGGCTTAGAACCGGGTCTTCAACGACGTTTTGAACGTCATGGAGCATATGAGATGTTTCAGGAGTTGAAGTTAATATTTCAAGCAAATGCCCGGATTGAGAGATATGAAGTCTCCAATAAGTTCTATAGCTGCAAGATGGAGGAGAATAGTTCTGTCAGTGAACACATACTCAAAATGTCTGGGTATAATAATCACTTGATTCAACTGGGAGTTAATCTTCCTGATGATAGTGTCATTGACAGAATTCTCCAATCACTGCCACCAAGCTACAAGAGCTTCGTGATGAACTATAATATGCAAGGGATGAACAAAACTATTCCCGAGCTCTTCGCAATGCTAAAAGCTGCGGAGGTAGAAATCAAAAAGGAGCATCAAGTGTTGATGGTTAACAAGACCACCAGTTTCAAGAAAAAGGGCAAAGGGAAGAAGAAGGGGAACTTTAAAAAGAACAGCAAGCAAGTTGCTGCTCAAGAGAAGAAACCCAAGTCTGGACCTAAGCCTGAAACTGAGTGCTTCTACTGCAAGCAGACTGGACACTGGAAGCGGAACTGCCCCAAGTATTTGGCGGATAAGAAGGATGGCAAAGTGAACAAAGGTATATGTGATATACATGTTATTGATGTGTACCTTACTAATGCTCGCAGTAGCACCTGGGTATTTGATACTGGTTCTGTTGCTAATATTTGCAACTCGAAACAGGGACTACGAATTAAGCGAAGATTGGCTAAGGACGAGGTGACGATGCGCGTGGGAAATGGTTCCAAAGTCGATGTGATCGCGGTCGGCACGCTACCTCTACATCTACCATCGGGATTAGTTTTAGACCTAAATAATTGTTATTTGGTGCCAGCGTTGAGCATGAACATTATATCTGGATCTTGTTTGATGCGAGACGGTTATTCATTTAAATCAGAGAATAATGGTTGTTCTATTTATATGAGTAATATCTTTTATGGTCATGCACCCTTGAAGAGTGGTCTATTTTTATTGAATCTCGATAGTAGTGATACACATATTCATAGTGTTGAAACCAAAAGATGCAGAGTTGATAACGATAGTGCAACTTATTTGTGGCACTGCCGTTTAGGTCATATCGGTGTAAAGCGCATGAAGAAACTCCATACTGATGGGCTTTTGGAATCACTTGATTATGAATCACTTGGTACTTGCGAACCGTGCCTCATGGGCAAGATGACTAAAACGCCGTTCTCCGGAACTATGGAGCGAGCAACTGATTTGTTGGAGATCATACATACTGATGTTTGTGGTCCAATGAATGTTGAGGCTCGCGGCGGGTATCGTTATTTTCTCACCTTCACAGATGATTTGAGCAGATATGGGTATATCTACTTAATGAAACACAAGTCTGAAACATTTGAAAAGTTCAAAGAATTTCAGAGTGAAGTGGAAAATCATCGTAACAAGAAAATAAAGTTTCTACGATCTGATCGTGGAGGAGAATATTTGAGTTACGAGTTTGGTCTACACTTGAAACAATGCGGAATAGTTTCGCAACTCACGCCACCCGGAACACCACAACGAAATGGTGTGTCCGAACGTCGTAATCGTACTTTACTAGATATGGTGCGATCTATGATGTCTCTTACTGATTTACCGCTATCGTTTTGGGGTTATGCTTTAGAGACGGCCGCATTCACGTTAAATAGGGCACCATCAAAATCCGTTGAGACGACACCTTATGAACTGTGGTTTGGCAAGAAACCAAAGTTGTCGTTTCTTAAAGTTTGGGGCTGCGATGCTTATGTGAAGAAACTTCAACCAGATAAGCTCGAACCCAAATCGGAGAAATGTGTCTTCATAGGATACCCAAAAGAGACTATTGGGTACACCTTCTATCACAGATCTGAGGGCAAGATTTTCGTTGCTAAAATCGGATCCTTTCTAGAGAAGGAGTTTCTCTCGAAAGAAGTGAGTGGGAGGAAAGTAGAACTTGATGAGATAACTGTATCTACTCCCTTGTTGGAAAGTAGTTCATCACAAGAACCGGTTCCTGTGACAACTACACCAACTAGTGAGGAAGCTGATGATATTGATCATGAAACTTCAGATCAAGTTTCTACTGAACCTCGTAGGTCTACCAGAGTAAGATCCGCACCAGAGTGGTACGGTAATCCTATTCTGGAAGTCATGTTACTTGACCATGATGAACCTACGAACTATGAGGAAGCGATGATGAGCCCAGATTCCGCAAAATGGCTAGAGGCCATGAAATCTGAGATGGGATCCATGTACGAAAACAAAGTATGGACTTTGGTTGACTTGCCCGATGATCGGCAAGCCATTGAGAATAAATGGATCTTTAAGAAGAAGACTGACGCTGATGGTAATATAACTGTCTATAAAGCTCGACTTGTTGCGAAAGGTTTTCGACAAGTTCAAGGGGTTGACTACGATGAGACTTTCTCACCCGTAGCGATGCTTAAGTCTGTCCGAATCATGTTAGCTATTGCTGCATTTCATGATTATGAAATTTGGCAAATGGATGTCAAAACTGCATTCTTGAATGGATTTCTGGAAGAAGAGTTGTATATGATGCAACCAGAAGGTTTTGTTGATCCAAAAGGTGCTAACAAAGTGTGCAAGCTCCAGCGATCCATTTATGGACTGGTGCAAGCATCTCGGAGTTGGAATAAACATTTTGATAGTGTGATCAAAGCATATGGTTTTATACAGACTTTTGGAGAAGCCTGTATTTACAAGAAAGTGAGTGGGAGCTCTGTAGCATTTCTGATTTTATATGTAGATGACATATTATTAATTGGAAATGATATAGAATTTCCGGATAGCATAAAGGGATACTTGAATAAAAGTTTTTCAATGAAAGACCTCGGTGAAGCTGCTTACATGTTGGGCATCAAGATCTATAGAGATAGATCAAGACGCTTAATAGGACTTTCACAAAGCACATACCTTGACAAAATTTTGAAAAAGTTCAAAATGGATCAGGCAAAGAAAGGTTTCTTGCCTATGCTACAAGGTGTGAAGTTGAGTCAAACTCAATGCCCGACCACAGCAGAAGATAGAGAGAAAATGAAAGATGTTCCCTATGCTTCAGCCATTGGCTCTATCATGTATGCAATGCTGTGTACTAGACCTGACGTATGCTTAGCAATAAGCTTGGCAGGAAGGTACCAAAGTAATCCAGGAGTGGATCACTGGACAGCGGTCAAGAACATCCTGAAATACCTGAAAAGGACTAAGGATATGTTTCTCGTATATGGAGGTGACAAAGAGCTAGTCGTAAATGGTTACGTTGATGCAAGCTTTGACATTGATCCGGACGATTCTAAATCGCAAACCGGATACGTGTTTTTATTAAACGGTGGAGCTGTAAGTTGGTGCAGTTCTAAACAAAGCGTCGTGGCGGGATCTACATGTGAAGCGGAGTACATAGCTGCTTCTGAAGCAGCAAATGAAGGAGTCTGGATGAAGGAGTTCATTACCGATCTAGGTGTCATACCTAGTGCATCGGGACCAATGAAGATCTTCTGTGACAATACTGGTGCAATTGCTTTGGCAAAGGAATCCAGATTTCACAAGAGGACCAAGCACATCAAGAGACGCTTCAATTCCATTCGGGACCAAGTCCAAGTGGGAGACATAGAGATTTGCAAAATACATACGGATCTGAATGTTGCAGACCCGTTGACTAAGCCTCTCTCACGAGCAAAACATGATCAACACCAAGACTCCATGGGTGTTAGAATCATTACTATGTAATCTAGATTATTGACTCTAGTGCAAGTGGGAGACTGAAGGAAATATGCCCTAGAGGCAATAATAAAGTTATTATTTATTTCCTCATATCATGATAAATGTTTATTATTCATGCTAGAATTGTATTAACCGGAAACATGATACATGTGTGAATACATAGACAAACATATAGTCACTAGTATGCCTCTACTTGACTAGCTCATTAATCAAAGATGGTTATGTTTCCTAACCATAGACATTTGTTGTCATTTGATTAATGGGATCACATCATTAGAAGAATGATGTGATTCACATGACCCATTCCGTTAGCCTAGCACTTGATCGTTTAGTATACTGCTATTGCTTTCTTCATGACTTATACATGTTCCTGTAACTATGAGAAATATGCAACTCCCGTTTACCGGAGGAACACTTTGGGTACTACCAAATGTCACAACATAACTGGGTGATTATAAAGGAGTACTACAGGTGTCTCCGAAGGTACATGTTGAGTTGGTGTATTTCGAGATTAGGTTTTGTCACTCCGATTGTCGGAGAGGTATCTCTGGGCCCTCTCGGTAATGCACATCATTATAAGCCTTGCAAGCAATGTGACCAAATGAGTTGGTTACGTGATGATGCATTACGGAACAAGTAAAGAGACTTGCCGGTAACGAGATTGAACTAGGTATTGGATACCGACGATCAAATCTCGGGCAAGTAACATACCGATGACAAAGGGAACAACGTATATTGTTATGCGGTTTGACCGATAAAGATCTTCGTAGAATATGTAGGAACCAATATGGGCATCCAGGTCCCGCTATTGGTTATTGACCGAGAATGGTTCTAGGTCATGTCTACATAGTTCTCGAACCCGTAGGGTCCGCACGCTTAACGTTACGATGACAGTTTTATTATGAGTTTATAAGTTTTGATGTACCGAAGTTTGTTCGGAGTCCCGGATGTGATCACGGACATGACGAGGAGTCTCGAAATGGTCGAGACATAAAGATTGATATATTGGAAGCCTATGTTTGGACATCGGAAAGGTTCCGGGTGAAATCGGGATTTTACCGGAACACCGGGGGGTTACCGGAACCCTCCCGGGGGTTAATGGGCCTTAGTGGGCCATGAGGGAGAAGAGGAGGGCCGGCCAGGGCAGGCCGCGCGCCCCCTCCCCCCTAGTCCGAATAGGACAAGGAAGGGGGGGGGGGCGGCGCCCCCCTTTCCTCTTTCCCTCCCCCCTTTCCTTCTCCACCAAGGCAAGAGGGGGGAGTCCTACTCCCGGTGGGAGTGGGACTCCTCCAGGCGCACCCCAAAGGGGCCGGCCGCACCTCCCCCTCCCTCCTTTATATACGGGGGCAGGGGGCACCCCATAACACACAAGTTGATCTACGGATTGTTCCTTAGCCATGTGCGGTGCCCCCCTCCACCATATTCCACCTCGGTCATACCGTCGCAGAGTTTAGGCGAAGCCCTGCGCCGGTGGAGCATCATCATCGTCACCACGCTGTCGTGCTGACGGAACTCATCCCCGAAGCTTTGCTGGATCGGAGCCCGGGGATCGTCATCGAGCTGAACGTGTGCTGAACTCGGAGGTGCCGTACGTTCGGTGCTTGGATCGGTCGGATCATGAAGACGTATGACTACATCAACCGCGTTTTCATAACGCTTCCGCTTACGGTCTACGAGGGTACGTGGACGGACACTCTCCCCTCTCATTGCTATGCCATCACCATGATCTTGCGTGTACGTAGGAATTTTTTTGAAATTACTACGTTCCCCAACACGTGGGCCGTTGGTCCCGGTTCGTCTGGACCTTTTGGTCCCGGTTGGTGGGACGAACTGGGACCAATGTGCCTCACTCCTGGCCACCACCATTGGTCCCGATTGGTGGCTTGAACCGGGACCACAGGCTGCCCTTTAGTCCCGGTTCGGGCCACAAAACGGGACCAATTAATTGCCTATATATACCCCTCGCCCGCGAGCAGAGCACTCCCACTGCTCTGTTTTTCCTGGCCGGCGAGGAGAGAGCTTTGTGGTGCTCTAGCTCACCTCCTATGCACACGAGGTGTTCGATGGAATGCCCGAGCCACACTACTTAAGCTTTCTCCTCTCCAAGCTCGACCTCCAAGCTCCATTTTCCTTAATATTTGTCTAGGTTTAGCGGTCCGTCACGTCCCGTCCCCGTCTTCACCGCCGTCGATCGCCCGCACCGATCTCGTCGCCGGCACCACCGTGGTGAGCCTCTTGTTTTTATCTTCTTTCTGAAAGAATTTTTTTACTTGTATGTTTATATAGATACTTGTATAATTTTCTTACTTTTATTATTGCATCTTATATAGTGCGATGGTTTTGGTATCCGCCCCCGTCGACCCTCGTCCTGTCTATTATTCGGATGTGGTATATATTATCTTTTCATAACTATTGGTTCATTTATTGTTTATGACAATTATGTCGACCAACGTGACATAGATTTTATTTATCTAGGAGGTTGTTGAACCGGAAATTTCAACCGACCCTATTGTCGAGAGGTTAAATTTAGTTGAAGAAGAAAACAATTTCTTAAAGGAAAAAATAAGAAAAATTGAGGAGGAGAAGTTGATATTGGAGTTGCATGTTGCGGATGTCGTCAATGATCACAAGATCCAGATGGATGCAATGCGCTTGAACATTAGAAAGATTAGAAAATATGCCATTCATACCGAGGCTTGGTATCATTATGTCGTTCGATTAGTTGTTACATTGGTTGCGATTATGATCGCATTTGTTTTCGCATTGAAATGTTTTACATAGTTTCAATGTATGATTTAATTAATTTAGATGCTCTGCAGAGCTTTATGTTGTTAGATGAGAACTATATATGTACTTTGGTTTTAATGTGATGATGAACTTCTATTAATTTGGTCACTTAATTATCTGTTCATGATGTTCTGTAATGATCTTTGACACACTTAATTATATATAATGCACACAGATGAACCGGCAATGGATGTACGATTCAAGACACACCTCCGAGTACATTAAGGGCGTGCATGATTTTCTTGAAGTGGTTGAGGCAAACAAGCAGAATGGTTTTATGTGTTGTCCATGCCCTATATGTGGGAATATGAAGTCTTACTCTGACCGGAAAATCCTTCACACCCACCTGCTTTACAAGGGTTTCATGCCACACTATAATGTTTGGGCGAGGCACGGAGAAATAGGGGTTATGATGGAAGACGGCGAAGAAGAAGAGTACGATGACAACTATGTGCCCCCTGAATACGGTGATGCTACCGAATATCAAGAGGAACCAGACGATGTGCACGATGATGCTGCAACGGGCGAAGCTGCTGAAGATCAAGAGGAACCAGACGATGTGCCCGATGATGATGATCTCCGCCGGATCATTGTTGATGCAAGGACGCAATGCGAAAGTCAAAAGGAGAAGCTGAAGTTCGATCGCATGTTAGAGGACCACAAAAAAGGGTTGTACCCCAATTGCGAAGATGGCAACACAAAGCTCGGTACCGTACTGGAATTGCTGCAGTGGAAGGCAGAGAATGCTGTGCCTGACAAAGGATTTGAGAAGCTACTGAAAATATTAAAGAAGAAGCTTCCAAAGGATAACGAATTGCCCGACAGTAGATACGCAGTAAAGAAGGTTGTATGCCCTCTAGGATTGAAGGTGCAGAAGATACATGCATGCCCTAATGACTGCATCCTCTACCGCGGTGCGTACAAGGATCTGAATGCATGCCCGGTATGCGGTGCATTATGGTATAAGATCAGACGAGATAACCCTGGTGATGTTGACGACGAGCCCCCAGGAAGAGGGTTCTAGCGAAGGTGATGTGGTATGCTCCTATAATACCACGGTTGAAACGTCTGTTTAGAAATGGAGAGCATGCCAAGTTGATGCGATGGCACAGTGAGGACCGTAAGAAAGACGGGAAGTTGAGAGCACCTGCTGACGGGTCGTAGTGGAGAAAAATCGAGAGAAAGTACTGGTATGAGTTTGCAAGTGACCCAAGGAACGTACGGTTTGCTTTAAGCGCGGATGGCATTAATCCTTTCGGGGAGCAGAGCAGCAATCACAGCACCTGGCCCGTGACTCCATGTATGTATAACCTTCCTCCTTGGATGTGCATGAAGCGGAAGTTCAGTATGATGTCAGTTCTCATCCAAGGCCCTAAGCAACCCGGCAACGACATTCATGTGTACCTAAGGCCATTAATTGAAGAACTTTTACAACTGTGGAATGGAAACGGTGTACGTACATGGGATGAGCACAAACAGGAGGAATTTGACCTAAAGGCGTTGTTGTTCGTGACCATCAGCGATTCGCCCGCTCTCAGTAACCTTTCAGGACAGACAAACAAGGAATACCACGCATGCACGCGCTGTTTACTTGACGCCGATAGTATATACCTGGGAAGCTGCAGGAAGAATGTGTACCAGGGCCATCGTCGATTTCTTCCGACCAACCATCAATGTCGAAAGAAAGGCAAGCATTTCAAAGGCGAGGCAGATCACCGAAAGAAGCCCGCTATGCGTACCGGTGATCACATACTTGCTATGGTCAATGATTTAGACGTAATCTTTGGAAAGGGTCCCGGCGGACTAGCTGTTCTGAGTGACGCTGGGGGACACGCACCCATGTGGAAGAAGAAATCTATATTTTGGGACCTACCCTACTGGAAAGACCTAGAGGTCCGCTCTTCGATCGACGTGATGCACGTGATGAAGAACCTTTGCGTGAACCTGCTAGGCTTCTGGGCATGTATGGGAAGACAAAAGATACAACTGAGGCATGGGAGGACCTGCAACGTTTGCACGAAAAAGACGGCATGCCTCCAAAGCAGTATGAAGGTCCTGCCAGCTATGCTCTTACCAAAGAAGAGAAGGAAATCTTCTTTGAATGCCTGCTTAGTATGAAGGTCCCGACTGGCTTCTCGTCGAATATAAAGGAATAATAAATATGGCAGAGAAAAAGTTTCAGAACCTAAAGTCTCATGACTGCCATGTGATTATGACGCAACTGCTTCCGGTTGCATTGAGGGGGCTTCTACCGGAAAACGTCCGATTAGCCATTGTGAAGCTATGTGCATTCCTCAATGCAGTCTCTCAGAAGGTGATCGATCCAGAAATCATACCAAGGTTAAGGAGTGATGTGGTGCAATGTCTTGTCAGTTTCGAGCTGGTGTTCCCACCATCCTTCTTCAATATCATGACGCACGTCCTAGTTTATCTAGTTGACGAGATTGTCATTCTGGGCCCCGTATTTCTACACAATATGTACCCCTTTGAGAGGTTCATGGGAGTCCTAAAGAAATATGTCCGTAACCGCGCTAGGCCAGAAGGAAGCATCTCCATGGGCCATCAAACAGAGGATGTCATCGGGTTTTGTGTTGACTTCATTCCTGGCCTTAAGAAGATAGGTCTCCCTAAATTGCGGTATGAGGGGAGACTGACTGGAAAAGGCACGCTTGGAAGGGACTCAATAACTTGCAGGGACGGATATTCTCGGTCTCAAGCACACTACACAGTTCTACAGAACTCTACCTTGGTGACCCCGTATGTCGATGAACACAAGAACAGTCTGCGCTCCAAACACCCGGAGCAGTGCGACAACTAGATTACATGTGAACACATCAGGACTTTCAGCATTTGGTTGGAAACAGAGGTGACAACACTGTTTGTGATGAGCTATACTTGTTTTCCAGGGGACCATCTTCGAGTGTTACGATTTGGAAAGGATACGAGATAAATGGGAATACATTTTACACGATTGACCAAGATCAAAAGAGCACCAACCAAAACAGCGGTGTCCGCTTTGATGCAACAACCGAGAGGGGAAAGGACACATATTATGGTTACATAGTGGACATATGTGAACTTGACTACGGACATGATTTTAAGGTCCCTTTGTTTAAGTGCAAATGGGTCAATCTGTCAGGAGGCGGGGTACAGGTAGACCCACAGTACGAACAACAGTGGATCTGAAAAGTCTTGGGTACACTGACGAACCGTTCATTCTAGCCAATGATGTGGCACAGGTTATCTATGTGAAGGACATGTCTACCAGACCGAGAAAAAAAAGATAAGAAAGCGAATACATCATACGATGAGCCAAAGCGCCACATAGTTCTTTAAGGAAAAAGGGACATTATGGGAGTGGAGGGCAAGACAGACATGTCTGAAGATTATGAAAAGTTTCATGAAATTCCTCCCTTCAAAGTCAAGGCTGACCCCAGCATCCTGATAAACGATGAAGATTATCCATGGTTACAGCGCAATAAGCAAATGACACAAGCGAAGAAAAAGTGAAGACTTTCTCCCGCAACTATTATGATGATACCATGCCAACTTTGTAACACACGAGTATGATACCATTGTCCGTTTTGTACATGCACATGCTATGTGGGTGAATTTATGATACCATGCCAGCTTTCAACTTTTTCAGAGTTCATTTGAAAACTAATGGCACTAACAGAAAGTTTATAATTTTTCTAAAACTAAAAGCAAAAAAGAATTAAAAAATAGTGCAAAAAACAAAAGAAAATAAATAATGCAGAAGACAAAACAAAAAAAACAGGAAAAAATTAAAAATAGTAATAATAAGTATTTTGTTGTAATTAGAAACAAAATAAAATAAATAAAGCAAGAAAGAAAACAAAAAAAAGTGTTTTCAAATTTGAAAACTAATGGCACTAACAGAAAGTTTATAATTTTTCTAAAACTAAAAGAAAAAAGAATTAAAAATAGACCAAAAAACAAAAGAAAATAAATAATGCAGAAAACAAAACAAAAAACAGGAATAAAAATAAAAATAGCAACAATAAGTATTTTGTTGTAATTAGAAACAAAACAAAATAAATAAAGCAAGAAAGAAAAAAAAGTGTTTTCAAATTTGAAAACTAATGGCACTAACAGAAAGTTTATAATTTTTATAAAACTAAAAGCAAAAAGAATTTAAAATAAAGCAAAAAACAAAAGAAAATAAATAATGCAAAAAACAAAACAAAAAAACAGGAAAAAAATAAAAACAGCAACAATAAGTATTTTGTTGTAATTAGAAACAGAATAAAATAAATAAAGCAAGAAAGAAAACAAAAAAAGTGTTTTCAAATTTGAAAACTAATGGCACTAACAGAAAGTTTATAATTTTCCTAAAACTAAAAGCAACAAGAATTAAAAAAATAAAGCAAAAAATAAAAGAAAATAAATAATGCAAAAAAAAAATGCCACCTATTGGGCCACTACGGCCTGAATACGACTAGAAACCCAACCTGGGCCAGGATTCAGGCCCGCAGAAGGCCCAATAGGCCCACAGCAGCATAATGTGAGATTAGGCCCGAAAGCCTACAGTTGAGAGGAGCTCGAGAGGGTGGGGGCAGCAGCGCTTATAAACCACTCTCGAGCCCTCTCAACTAGCGAGGTGGGACTAAACTTTGGCAACTAACGCGGGCAGCACAGAGGCCTTTGGTCCCGGTTGATGGCACCAACCGGGACTAAAGGGGTGCATTGGTACCGGTTCGTGGCACCAACCGGGACCAATGCCCCACCTTTAGTCCCAGTTGGTGCCACCAACCGGGACCAAAGGCCGCCGCTTCTCGCCCTTTGGGCTGTTGAAAAGAGGCCTTTGGTCCCGGTTGGTGGCACCAACCGGGACTAAAGGGGGCATTAGTCCCGGTTGGTTTCACGAACCGGGACCAATGCTCTTGCTATATATACAACACTTAGCAGTTTTCGACCAAAGCACCCACTTCTCCCCCGACGCCCCCTGCTCCTCCTCGTCGTTGTCGCCGCCCGACGCCCCTGCTCCACCTTGCCGTCGTTGCCGCCACTGACGCCGTTAGGCTGCTCGCCTTCGCGGTCGCTGCCGCCACCGACGCCGTCAGGCTGCTCGCCTTCGCCGTCGCCGCCACCCCCTGTGAGCACAGCCTCCTCCCGTCCCGTGCCCCTGCGCCCCTGTCCTGGGCGGCCGCCGCGCCGCCGCCCCTGCCCTGCGCGGCTACCGTGCGCCACCCCTATCCTGCGCGGCCGTCGTGCGCCGCCCAGCCGCCACTGCCCTGTCAGGCCGCCGCCCCCCCCCCCCCCCCCCCGTGCTCTCCTCTGTTTTTTCAGATTATATGTATATATGGTGTTTTTTTTCAAATTATATGTATATGGGTGAGTATATGTATGTGTGTATATCTGTTTATATGTCCTTTTTTAAGATTTTTTTGCATTTTTATAAAAATGTACATATGTATGTATATATGTTCTCTGTGTATATATATGTTCATGTATATATGCAAAACATAGATTTTTAGAAAAAATAGTATTTTTTTCTATTTACAGATTTTTTGGTGATATTAATTGTTGTAAATATGCAAATGTTTGTATATTCATATGAACAATGAATTAGGAAAAACCTTTACTTTTTTTCTAAAATTTCTATTTGAACATTATTTCAAAAAAACAAGCAATACTACTTCATGTATTTTTAAGAAGGAAGAAGAAGAAAAAGAATGAGAGGAAAAAGGAAATAAGAAGAGGAAGAAGAGGAGAAATAAATAAGAAGAAGAAAAAAGAAGAAAAGGAAGAGGAGAAGAAGAAAGGAAAAGAGGAGAAGACTCCTCTTTTTATTTCTTCTTCGTTTTCTTATGTTTTATCGGGTCTGTCATCGTCCATATACCCCTCCCGATAACTTCAACACGAGGGGGGGGGTCGATATACCCCCTCCCCGATAATATTATTTTCCCATGTATATGTATGTCACGTTGTTGTCGATATAACCCCCTCCCAGATAACTTCGACATGAGGGGCGGTCGATATATATACCCCCTCTCAACCGTGATAACTTATACCACGACAACACCCCCCTCGGCCCTCTCGCTCGACCAAAACTCTCGAGGACACCCAAACCCTAGAGAAAAAACGATGTTGGTCTCGTACCCCCTCCCGCCGCGCCCCTACCCGACAAACTCTCTCGAGGCCACCCAAATTTACCAAGTTAAAACAGCGTTGTCGTCGAGGCCACCCCAAACCCTTGAAGCGTTGTGTCGAGGCCACCCCAAACCCTAGAGAAGCAGCGTCGAGGACACTAACATGATTCCTTATTGTGATTAGCTAGCTAGTTCTACGTTTGCCACTAATATATATCCATCTGTACCATGTTTGAATAATAATTGACATGCTGTAAATATTTGCAGAAACTATGGAGCACTCCCGAGACGAAGCAACAAAAGCGATGTTGGGGGACATAATCGCACAAGGAAGTGATGAAGTTGCGTCATTTCTCAACGACGCCGATGGTCAACTGGAAGGACTGGGTGAAGAAGAGGGCTATGTTCATGATGGCTCCG
Organism: Triticum aestivum; assembly: GCF_018294505.1. NCBI lineage: Eukaryota > Viridiplantae > Streptophyta > Magnoliopsida > Poales > Poaceae > Triticum > Triticum aestivum. Next base: position 695,367,787 of record NC_057807.1, on the reverse strand, counting down.
GCCCATTAATGCCGGTACAAGAAGAGGGCTATGTTCATGATGGCTCCGGTGACACAATGGAGGTACAAGAAGGAGACCGTGCTGACTGCTCCGGTGACCGAACCGAGTCCGGCCAGGTATATATATATATTAGTTAAGCCCGTGCTGACTAGTTAATTGATGCATCCATTGTTTTGGCATATGTACACATATTAATTAACTCTCGTCTTTCTTCCTTTTTCTAGCCCTCCGGATCGAGCACAAGTTCGGTAAGGAGACGAGGCCCGAAGAAAAAGTTGAGCTCGGATGAAAAGTTTGAGATCACATCAATCGCGCCCGACGGCGAACCGATTGAACCCATCCGGACAAAGAACACATTTTCTTCTCAGTGCGGGGTTCTTGTTAGGGACAAGATCCTGATCAGCATCCAGTAATGGTATAAGCCTAAGGAGGAAGACCCTGAGGTCTCTTATGTCAATGATATTCAGAAAAATGATCTTTGGACTCAGCTGAAGGCAAATTTCACCCTACCGCCAGAGGAGGATCCGGAGAAGCCAGTTAAAGAGCAATTAATCAAGTCTTGTGCTCTTAAGAAGATGGCAACCCTATTCAGGAGGTGGAGGAAAGCGCTGAATACGTTTGTCGACAAAGAAGAGACACCTGAATTCATCGGCAAATATGAGAAGATCAAAGATCAGTGGCCCGCATTTGTGGCCCACAAGACATCGGAAAAGAGTAAGAAGATGTCAGCGACAAACAAGCAAAATGCTACGAAGAAGAAGTTTCACCATCGCACGGGGTCAGGTGGCTACCTCAAAGCCTGGCCTAAGTGGTCCAAGGCTGAGAATGATCTGCTTGATGAAGGGATCGAACAAGAGACAATGAACTGGCCAGACCGTTGCCGGACTTGGTTCTTCGGGGCTGGCGGAACCTTGGACCCTGTATCAGGGAAGTGCCGTTGAACGGACGAGCAACTGAAAATACCAGTCACCAAGCTTCGACACTCAATGCAGCGCAGAAAGGGACGTTCGTTCCAGAGAGGGAGAAGGACGAGCTCACAATGGCCCTCGGGAATCCTGAGCACCCTGGACAGACACGAGGCACGCCAGGCTCCATTTCGTGGAAGGTTGGTTTTCCGGACGCAGGGGGTTACAAAACCCACAAGAGGAGGAAGAAACTGGAGCAGGGCCAACTGCAGGCGCTGCACGAAAGGATAATGGGGCTAGAGGAACGAGAAGAGGAACGAGAAGCAGTTGATCGCAGCAAACGACCTGCCGCAGCTTCCCCCGAAGCTACCCCGCCATCTCCGCGGAGAAGCACCATGGCTTCCACCGAGCTGCTTCAGCCGGAGAATGTCTTGACGGCTCCTGCCAGCTATCCCATGGATGCTATCACGGAGTCTCAAAATTGCCACATTATGACGCGATGGATGAATTTGAAGGTCAAGGCGGATGTTGGCTCTGTTTATCCTACTGAACCCGGTGCAACTTTTCACTGCCAGCCGATTCCAGAAGGACATGCTAGGGTGATGGTGGATGAAATAACGGAGGGATTTGAAGACCTCCTGCTTGACCACCCTGCCGGTGAAAGGGAGACTAGGCTGGGTTCTGCTCTGAAGACTCCATGCCTATGGCGGAAGGAGCTCATCAACCTTCCGAACTGGACGCCTCCGCCTCCTCCTCCTCCTCCGGTGAGTCAGGGCACTCCGCCTCCTCCACCACCTCCTCCTCTGGCGAGTGACGATCAGGGCACTAGGCCTCCTTCTCCGGCGAATGGCGGCACTCCGCATCCTTCTCCGCCTGCGCCGGCGCGACCGAGCAGCCAGCAGCCTCCTCCTTCTCCGTCTTGCCAGAAAGGGCAGAAGAGACCCGCCACCGCCCCGGCTGCTCCGGCGCATCGTAGTCCTTCTCCTCTGCCTCGTAAGCAAGCACGAAAGAAGACAGACGCTGCAGCCGCTCCGTCCGCTCCGGCGTCTAGCAGTACAGCCAGAGGCGGGAGGCAATACAGATACGGTCCTCCTCTCAAGCCTCTAGAGAAGTTACCGTACGAGAGGACCGTGGAGGAAAACAAGAATATCGTGTAGGCCGAAGTGGACGACTTCTTTGAAGGGTTGAAAGCAAAGAGACATCCACCTCCGGAGGAGAAGGTAGATCCGCTGAAAGCAAAGCGCACTCTCGATGCCCTGAGGAAACCGGCAAAGTCTCCACCGAGAACCAACTATGAGCGCATTACTGAACAGACATATCTCCAAGCGGAGCAGTCGGGAAGTACTGTCAGATATCAAAGGTCAAGACAACGAGCAGCTGCGAAAAAATTGACCAGCTCGGCGAACAAGCAAACCAATCATGCCCCCCAATCAATGTGTCTAGCGGCAACATCATCGCTAATGCTCCGGGGATGGTGGCCGGTTATGGCAATCTACAAGATTACCTGCCTGACGATCAACTTCCTGATTTCATGGAGGTGGACGAACACAGATACGAGTACGGGAAGCCTCTCGTCAAAGATGAAAAATCTCTAACAACGATGATGCGAAGATTCCATAATTGGTACATGAAAACCTGCAGAGAGTCTGGGGGGACGAATAGTTTGTATCCGAACATTAAAGAGGAGCACGACCTCATTGGAACTGATCTATTGTGTGTTCCATTTGAGGAGTTCTTCGCGTTCTTCAATCAAAAGGCCCTCGATAAATTAACGGTCTTTTGCTACTGCCTGTAAGTACTATTTCTGTCATTAAGTCTCTATATATAGCTCGGCTCTTTCATTGCATGTATTTATAATTAATTATCCTCAATATATTATGCAGATTGAAGATCGTCGAGTGCAGAAAACAAGAAATTTATGATATTGGGTTCATTAACACAAATATCATAGATGATATTCAGGTTAAACAGCACGCCGACGAGGCCGAGGCCAACTTGCTACAATCGTTGATCAAAAATCAAAACAAAGATACCATACTCATTCCCTACAACTTCGAGTGAGTGTTACTGTCGTGTGCATATTCGGTTTCCCTTATTACTCGAGCGAGGTAATGTCTACTACACAACCTTCTTCTTGTAGACGTTGTTGGGCTTGCAAGTGCACAGGTTTGTAGGACAGTAGCAAATTTCCCTCAAGTGGATGATCTAAGGTTTATCAATCCGTAGGAGGCGTAGGATGAAGATGGTCTCTCTCAAGCAACCCTGCAACCAAAAAACAAAGAGTCTCTTGTGTCCCCAACACACCCAATACAATGGTAAATTATATAGGTGCACTAGTTCGGCGAAGAGATGAAGATACAAGTGCAAAATAGATAGTAGATAAAGGTTTTTGTAATCTGAAATAATAAAAACAGCAAGGTAACGAGCGATAAAAGTGAGCGTAAATGGTATTGCAATGATAGGAAACAAGGCCTAGGGTTCATACTTTCACTAGTGCAAGTTCTCTTAACAATAATAACATAGATAGAACATATGACAAGCCCTCAACATGCGACAAAGAGTCACTCCAAAGACACTAATAGCGGAGAACAAACGTAGAGATTATGGTCGTGTACGAAACCACCACAAAGTTATTCTTTCGGACCGATCTATAAAATAGTTCGTACTAGAATAACACCTTAAGACACAAATCAACCAAAACCCTAATGTCACCTAGATACTCCATTGTCACCTCAAGTATCCGTGGGCATGATTATACAATATGCATCACACAATCTCAGATTAATCCAACCAACATAAAAGTACTTCAAAGAGTGCCCCAAAGCTACTACCGGAGAGTCAAGAACGTGTGCCAACCCCTATGCATAGGTTCCCAAGTGTCACGAAACCCGCAAGTTGATCACCAAAACATACATCAAGTGGCACATGATATCCCATTGTCACCACAGATAATCACGGCAAGACATACATCAAGTGTTCATAAAAGACTCAATCCGATAAAATAACTTCAAAGGGGAAACTCAATTCATCACAAGAGAGTAGAGGGGGAGAAACATCATAAGATCCAACTACAATAGCAAAGCTCGGGATACATCAAGATCGTGCCATAGAGGGAACACGAGAGAGAACACGAGAGAGAGAGAGAGAGATCAAACACATAGCTACTGGTACATACCCTCAGCCCCGAGGGTGAACTACTCCCTCCTCATCATGGATAGCGCCGGGATGATGAAGATGGCCTCCAGTGATGGGATCCCCCTCCAGCAGGGTGCCGGAACAGGGCCCCAATTGGTTTTTGGTGGCTACAGAGGCTTGCGGAGGCGGAACTCCCGATCTATTTTCTGTTATGAAAGTTTTAGGGTACGTAGATATATATGGGTGCAGGGGATACGTCGGTGGACCTCCGGGTTGCTCACAAGGTAGGGGGCGCGCCCAAGGGGGCGCCCTCCACCCTCGTGGGCAGCCCGGGAGTCCCCTGGCATGCACTCCAAGCCCATCAGGTTGGTTTCCTTCCAAAATTAACTTCTCCAGTTGATTTCGTTCCGTTTTGACTCCGTCTGATATTCCTTTTCCTCGAAACACTGAAATAGGCATAAAACAGTAAATCTGGGCTCGGCCTCCGGTTAATAGGTTAGTCCCAAAAATAATATAAAAGTGGATAATAAAGCCCAATATTGCCTAAAACAGTAGATAAAGTAGCATGGAGCAATCAAAAATTATAGATACGTTGGAGACGTATCAAGCATCCCCAAGCTTAATTCCTGCTCGTCCTTGAGTAGGTTAATGATAAAAAAGAATTTTTGATGCGGAGTGATACTTTGGCATAATTTCAATGTAAATCTTCTTACTTGTGGTATGAATATTCAGATCCAAAAGATTCAAGACAAAAATTCATATTGACACAAAAATAATAATACTTCAAGCATACTAATCAAAGCAATCATGTCTTCTCAAAATAACATGGCAAAAGAAAGTTCATCCCTACAAAATCATATAGTTAGGCTATGCTTCATTTTCGTCACATAAAGATGTTCCCAACTTCTATACCCCTGATGACAAGCCAAGCAATTATTTCATACTTAAATAATCTCAAACTTTTTCAACCTTCACGCAATACATGAGCGTGAGCCATGGATATAGCACTATGGGTGGAATAGAATATGATGATGGGGATTTGTGTGGAGAATACAAAAAGGGAGAAAGTCTCACGTTGACGAGGCTAATCAATGGGCTATGGAGATGCCCATCAATTGATGTCAACATGAGGAGTAGGGATTGCCATGCAACGGATGCACTAGAGCTACGAATGCTCAACAAAAGAAAGCTAGTGGGTGTGCATCCAACTCGCTTGCTCACGAAGACCTAGGGCATTTGAGGAAGCCCATCGTAGGAACATACAGGCCAAGTTCTATAATGAAAAATTCCCACTAGTATAAAAAGACAACTTATGAGACTCACTACAAGAGGAACAAGGTGCTACTTTGAAGCACAATATATGAGACTCACTACATGAAGAACAAGGTGCTACTTTGAAGCACAAGTGTGGAAAAAGAGATAGTAGCATTGCCCTTTTTTATTTTTATTTTTATTTTCTTTTTTTGGGCCTTTCTTTTTTTCTTTTTGGCCTTTCTTTTTTTTATTTGGGCAATGCTCTAATAATGATGATCATCACACTTCTATTGATTACAACACAAGGATTACAACTCGAAACTTAGAACAAGATATGACTCTATATGAATGCCTCCGGCGGTGTACTGGGATGGTGCAATGAATCAAGAGTGACATGTATGGAAAATAATGCATGGTGGCTTTGCCACAAATACGATGTAAACTACAAGATCATGCAATGGCAATATGACAAAAGTAATGTATGTCATGATGATGATGATGGAAGTTGCATGGCAATATATCTCGGAATGGCTATGGAAATGCCATAATAGGTAGGTATGGTGGCTGTTTTGAGGAAGATATAAGGAGGTTTATGTGTGATAGAGCGTATCGTATCACGGGGTTTGGATGCACCGGCGAAGTTTGCACCAACTCTCAAGGTGAGAAAGGGCAATGCACGGTACCGAAGAGGCTAGCAATGGCGGAAAGGTGAGAGTGCGTATAATCCATCGACTCAACATTAGTCAAAAGAACTCATATACTTATTGCAAAAATTTAGAAGTCATCAAAAATCAAGTACAACGCGCATGCTCCTAGGGGGATAGATTGGTAGGAAAAGACCATCACTCGTCCCCGATCGCCACTCATAAGGATGCACAAGCAAGGTACACTTCATGTTTCAAATTTGTTACACAACTTCAACCATACGTGCATGCTACGGGACTTGCAAACTTCAACACAAGTATTTCTCAAATTCATAATCACCCAACTAGCATGACTTTGATATTATCACCTCCATATCTCAAAACAATTATCAAGCATCAAACTTATCTTAGTATTCAATTCACTCAAAAGAAAGTTTCACATATCTTGAATACCAAGTATATTAACATTAAGCAAATTACCATGCTATTAAAGACTCTCAAAATAATCTAAGTGAAGCATGAGAGATCAAATAGTTTCTTTAAAACAAACCCACCACCGTGCTCTAAAAGATCTAAGTGAAGTACTAGAGCAAAAATTATCACGCTCAAAAGATATAAGTGAAGCACATAGAGTATTCTAGCAAATTCCAATTCATGTATGGCTCTCTCTCAATAAAGAATTCAGATCTTGGTATTGTATTCAAGCAGCAAGCAAAGCTAAAGAAAACTACAATGCAAGGATAGCACAACTCATGTGAAGAAGCAAAAACTTAGGCTCAACCGATACTAACCGATAGTTGTTGAAGAAGAAAGATGGGATGCCTACCGGGGCATCCCCAAGCTTAGATGCTTGAGACTTCTTGAAATATTATCTTGGGGTGCCTTGGGCATCCCCAAGCTTGAACTTTTGTGTCTCCTTAATTCCTCTCATGTCATGGTTTCTCTTCTTTTATCAAAAGCTTCATTCACAACAAACTCAACAAGAACTCATGAGATAGGTTAGTATAAACCAATGCAAAACCTTACCATATTCTACTGTAACAAATCACTTAAATTATTATTCAACATTTCATACTAAATGCCTCTGCATATTTAACACTCCTATCATCAAATAGAATCATTAAACAAGCAAACATACGCAAACAATGCAACCATAACAGCAATCTGCCAAAACAGTACAGACTGTAAAGAATGCAAGAGTATCAATACTTCCCTGACTCCAAAATTATGAACTAAAATTCCCACTGTAATAAATTTATCAGAGCTCAATATGCAAAAAGATTCAATGTTAGATCATGCTCTGACTTTTCTAGGTAATTTTTGCAACAGACTTAAACTTTCTGTTTTCAAACAGCAACATGCAAACTAGCAAAATAAGCATCGCAAAGGCTATCCTTGACTTTTTTATTGAAACCACTGTTCAAGAAATCTTCCGATTCATCGATTAATCTTCTGATTTATCGCTAATCGGGGGGTGACCGATAAGATTATGCCTTATCTTTGCCGTTTATCTTTTGGACCGATTTATCGCTCTGACAAGCGATCTATCGGGAATCTACCGATAAATTAGACCTATTCATTGCACTATTTTGGCAAAAACTATGTTTATTTATGTCTTGTGAACCTTGTTACGGAATATGTACTATTGCCCTATTTTGTTTGTCATTTTACGAGGATTCGAAGGCTAGAAATCAGGGTAACACTTATGTCAAATATTGTTTTAGTGTTGAATATAGCGTATTTTAGTGTTGGGAACCTGAGATTTGCAAAAAAAATATCCGATTAATAGTTGACCGATAAAATCGATTAATCGGCCGATTTCCAATTAATCTCTAACCCCTAGCTGACCGAGACGATAACGATAAGATATATCCTCAACATTGATTGAAACTAAAGAAGAAAAACACTATTCTAACTAACAGCAAGCAAAAACTAACAAAAGAAAATGACGCTCCAAGCAAAACACATATCATGTGATGAATAAAAATATAGCTCCAAGTAAAGTTACCGATGAACGAAGACGAAAGAGGGGATGCCTTCCGGGGCATCCCCAAGCTTAGTTGCTTGGTTGTCCTTGAATATTACCTTGGGGTGCCTTGGGCATCCCCAAGCTTAGGCTCTTGCCACTCCTTATTCCATAGTCCATCGAATCCTTACCCAGAACTTGAAAACTTCAACCACACAAAACTCAAAACAAAACTCGTAAGCTCCGTTAGTATAAGAAAATAAAACTACCAGTTAGGTACTGTAATGAACTCATTCTAAATTCATATTGGTGTTAAACCTACTGTACTCCAACTTATCTATGGTTCATACCTCCCGATACTACTCATAGATTCATCAAAATAAGCAAACAACACATAGAAAGCAGAATCTGTCAAAAACAGAACAGTCTGTAGTAATCTGTATCAAACGTATAATTCTGTAACCCCAAAAATTATGAAATAAATTGTTGGACCTGAGAAATTAGTCTATTAATCATCTTAAAAAAGAATCAACCTAAAAGCACCCTCCAGTAAAAAATGGCATCTAATCTCGTGAGCGCTAAAGTTTCTGTTTTTCACAGAAAGATCATATAAACTTCACCCAAGTCTTCCCAAAGGTTCTACTTGGCACTTTATTGAAACAAAGGCTATAAAACATGATTACTACAGTAGCATAATCATGTGGACACACAAAAACAGTAAGGATAAATATTGGGTTGTCTCCCAACAAGCGCTTTTCTTTAATGCCTTTCTAGCTAGGCATGATGATGGCAATGATGCTCACATAAAAGATAAGAATTGAAACATAACGGGAGCATCATGAAGCATATGACTAGCACATTTAAGTCTAACCCACTTCCTATGCATAGGGATTTTGTGAGCAAACAACTTATGGGAACAATAATCAACTAGCATAGGATGGCACAACAAGCATAGCTTCAAGAATTTAAGCACATAGAGAGGAAACTTGACATTATTGCAATTCCTACAAGCATATGTTCCTCTCTCATAATAATTTTCAGTAGCATCATGAATGAATTCAACAATATAACCAGCACCTAAAGCATTCTTTTCATGATCTACAAGCATAGAAAATTTTCTACTCTCCACATAAGCAAACTTCTTCTTTATAGCATACGTATCATCACAATAATCATCATAGATAGGAGGCATGCTTTCATCATAGTAAATTTGCTCATCAAAGCTTGGGGGACAAAAGATATCATCTCCATCAAACATAGCTTCCCCAAGCTTGTGGCTTTGCATATCATTAGCATAATGGATACTCAAGGAATTCATACTAACAACATTGCAATCATGCTCATCATTCAAAGATTTAGTGCCAAACATTTTAAAGATTTCTTCTTCTAGCACTTGAGCACAATTATCCTTTCCATCATACTCACGAAAGATATTAAAAAGGTGAAGCATATGAGACAAACTTAACTCCATTTTTTTGTAGTTTTCTTTTATAAACTAAACTAGTGCTAAAACAAGAAACAAAAAGATTCAATTGCAAGATCTAAAGATATACCTTCGCTTACCTAGCCTCTCCGCCAACGGCGCCAGAAAAGAGCTTGATGTCTACTCCACAACCTTCTTCTTGTAGACGTTGTTGGGCCTGCAAGTGCACAGGTTTGTAGGACAGTAGCAAATTTCCCTCAAGTGGATGACCTAAGGTTTATCAATTCGTAGGAGGGGTAGGATGAAGATGGTCTCTCTCAAGCAACCCTGCAACCAAATAACAAAGAGTCTCTTGTGTCCCCAACACACCCAATAAAATGGTAAATTGTATAGGTGCACTAGTTCGGCGAAGAGATGAAGATACAAGTGCAAAATAGATAGTAGATAAAGGTTTTTGTAATCTGAAATAATAAAAACAGCAAGGTAATGAGCGATAAAAGTGAGCGTAAACGGTATTGCAATGATAGGAAACAAGGCCTAGGGTTCATACTTTCACTAGTGCAAGTTCTCTTAACAATAATAACATAGATAGAACATATGACAAGCCCTCAACATGCGACAAAGTGTCACTCCAAAGACACTAATAGTGGAGAACAAACGTAGAGATTATGGTCGTGTACGAAACCACCACAAAGTTATTCTTTCGGATCGATCTATAAAAGAGTTCATACTAGAATAACACCTTAAGACACAAATCAACCAAAACCCTAATGTCACCTAGATACTTCATTGTCACCTCAAATATCCGTGGGCATGATTATACGATATGCATCACACAATCTCAGATTCATCCAACCAACATAAAAGTACTTCAAAGAGTGCCCCAAAGCTACTACCGAAGAGTCAAGAACGTGAGCGAACCCCTATGCATAGGTTCCCAAGTGTCACGAAACCCGCAAGTTGATCACCAAAACATACATCAAGTGGCACATGATATCCCATTGTCACCACAGATAATCACGGCAAGACATACATCAAGTGTTCATAAAAGACTCAATCCGATAAAATAACTTCAAAGGGGAAACTCAATTCATCATAAGAGAGTAGAGGGGGAGAAACATCATAAGATCCAACTACAATAGCAAAGCTCGGGATAATCAAGATCGTGCCATAGAGGGAACACGAGAGAGAACATGAGAGAGAGAGAGAGAGAGAGATCAAACACATAGCTATTGGTACATACCCTCAGCCCCGAGGGTGAACTACTCCCTCCTCGTCATGGATAGCACCGGGATGATGAAGATGGCCTCCGGTGATGGGATCCCCCTACGGCAGGGTGCCGGAACAGGGTCCCGATTGGTTTTTGGTAGCTACAGAGGCTTGTGGCGGCAGAAATCCCGATCTATTTTCTGTTCTGGAAGTTTTAGGGTACGTAGTATATATGGCTGCAGGGGGTACATCGATGGACCTCCGGGTTGCTCACGAGGTAGGGGGCGCGCCCAGGGGGCCCTCCACCCTCGTGGGCAGCCCGGGACTCCCCTGGCATGCACTCCAAGCCCATCAGGTTGGTTTCCTTCCAAAATTAACTTCTCCAGTTGATTTTGTTCCGTTTTGACTACGTCTGATATTCCTTTTCCTCGAAACACTAAAATAGGCATAAAACAACAAATCTGGGCTGGGCCTCCGGTTAATAGGTTAGTCCCAAAAATAATATAAAAGTGGATAATAAAGCCCAATATTTCCTAAAACAGTAGATAAAGTAGCATGGAGCAATCAAAAATTATAGATACTTTGGAGACGTATCACGAGGTTATAGTAATGTAATTGATGAGTTATGCATGCGTGCGCTGCTTCCACTATGTTCTTCTAGAGATTAAGCTTGAGCGGGGACTACTAACCATCTTTGACTCGAGACGAAAAGATCCCGATGTTGGAAATATGCCCTAGAGGCAATAGTAAAAGGATTATTATTATATTTCCTTGTTCATGATAATTGTCTTTATTCATGCTATAATTGTATTATTCGGAAATCGTAATACACGTATGAATACATAGACCATAATATGTCCCTAGTAATCCTCTAGTTGACTGGCTCGTTGATCAACAGATAGTCATGGTTTCCTGACTATGGACATTAGATGTCGTTGATAACGGGAACACATCATTAGGAGAATGATGTGATGTACAAGACCCAATCCTAAGCATAGCACAAGATCGTGTAGTTCGTTTTGCTAGAGCTTTTCCAATGTCAAGTATCTTTTCCTTAGACCATGAGATCGTGTAACTCCCGGATATCGTAGGAGTGCTTTGGGTGTACCAAACGTCACAATGTAACTGGGTGACTATAAAGGTGCACTACAGGTATCTCCAAAAGTGTTTGTTGGGTTGACACGGATCGAGACTGGGATTTGCCACTCCGTATGACGGAGAAGTATCTTTGGGCCCACTCAGTAATGCATCATCATAATGAGCTCAAAGTGACCAAGTGTTTGGTCACGGGATCATGCATTACGGTACGAGTAAAGTGACTTGCCGGTAACGAGACTGAACGAGGTATTGGGATACCGACGATCGAGTCTTGGGCAAGTAACGTACCGATTGACAAAGGGAATTGTATACGGGGTTGATTGAATCCTCGACATCGTGGTTCATCCGATGAGATCATCGAGGAGCATGTGGGAGCCAACATGGGTATCCAGATCCCGCTGTTGGTTATTGACCGGAGAGCCGTCTCGGTCATGTCTGCGTGTCTCCCGAACCCGTAGGGTCTACACACTTAAGGTTCGGTGACACTAGGGTTATTAGGAAGACTTGTATGTGATTACCGAATGTTGTTTGGAGTCCTGGATGAGATCCCGGACGTCATGAGGAGTTCCGGAATGGTCCGGAGGTGAAGATTTATATATGGGAAGTTGTCATACGGTCACCGGAAAGTTTCGGGGGCATATCGGTATTGTACCGGGGCCACCGGAGGGGTTCCGGGGGTCCACCGGGAGGGGACACCTCTCTCGGAGGGCCTCATGGGCCGTAGGGGGCAGGGAACCAGCCCTTGGAGGGCTGGGCGCACCCCCCCTGGGCCCATGCGCCTAGGGGGGGGGAACCCTAGTGGGGGCGCCCCCCTTGCTTGGGGGGCAAGCCCCCTCCCTTGGCCGCCGCCCCCCCTCTAGATCTCGTCTAGAGGGGCCCGGTGATGGAGTCATGTACCTAGGGTAGGGTCACATACCTGGTCTAAGTACCCTGCCCAATGACACCCTTAGAAGAGTTCACCTTCCAGTCGACCTACGAGGAACTCACTCGACTGGCTTGAAGGACTCGACCATGAAGACTCACTCGACCATGAAGACTCACTCGACCGTGAAGACTCACTCGACCACCAGAAGGTCAAGGAGCACTCTGCACTGCAACGGTCTGTAATTAAGTAGACTTTATGATAGTTAAGACACTTTATGTGGGGCGTTACCAGTAACGCCCCAGACTTAATGTACCTTAAATCCTTCATTACGTGGGTTGGCTGGGGTCCTGGCGCACTCTATATAAGCCACCCCCCTCCACAGGTAGAAGGGTTCGCACCCCTGTAACTCATACACACATAATCCACTCAACCGCCTCCGGGCTCCGAGACGTAGGGCTTTTACTTCCTCCGAGAAGGGTCTGAACTCGTACATCTCTTGTGTTTACAACCTCTCCATAGCTAGGACCTTGCCTCTCCATACCTACCCCCCACTCTACTGTCAGACTTAGATCCACGACAGCTGGCGCCCACCTTGGGGCCGGTGTTTTAGCGATTTGGTGGAGAAGTTGCGATTCTTCCGAGGACTTTCATCATGGTGGCTGCTGGAGTTTTGGTTGAGGGACACGAGGTCCGCCTCGGCGCTCTCACCTTCGTCGTCGACGACTCCGCCGGCTCCGGGAGGCTCCACTCGACGTTGATGCGCTCCCCGTCCGCGGGGCGACGCACTTTCGCGCGTGTGTCCGCGGCGTCCTGCTGCGGCAACCGTCGACCCCGTATCGGTCGACTCCCTTATCGACCACCCTCCCAGTCTCCCGCCAGCGCAAGCGCTCTGGTCGGTCGAGGCTTCAGCGGTGGGTGAGACACGCGGTGGCTCGCCAGACGACCACCACCCAAGTTGCGACAATCGAGCCCGACGAATCTCTCTACGGCCTGTTCGATCTGTCGACTGGCTCCGTAGAGACTGCATCCGAATGCGATAGCAGTGATCCAGCAGCGGAAATCCTGATGGTCAACGGGCCTCGTAGTCCGCCTGGCTTCGCCCATGATGGTGGGGCAGGCGACGGAGACGGACCCGCATGAGCCCACGAAGAGTACCAGCCCGAGTCACTCGACTCTCTGCAAAGAGAGGAACTTCGCCGCAGGAATATGGATGCCCTGCATACTCCCATCACAGGAGAAACCCCCGAGGCTCGCGCCTTGGAGGAGGCACGATTGGCCAATTTGGCCGAACGTGCTCGCTTGGAGAATCTTTAGTGAGCACTCGACGAGCGCGCGCGACAACGAGTTCCCGACGCCAATCGACGTCAACTCTTCCCGCCGACTCAGGTATATCGAACCCCAATCCAGAATCTAGCAGCTGCGACCTGTATAGCAAAGTCCATCCAGCCCTCTCAGTCGGAAGCTGGCAGAGGCTTGATGCAGATCAGGGATTTGCTCCGGGCAGCAGGAGACCAGAATTTAGCCGTGTCACAGTCGCGCAACAGAATTCACAGTCGATCCGTCGCTGCGAATACGGTTCAGTCGGCTCACAGTCCCAGATCGCCTCCGTGGCGAGAAGGGCGCGAGAACCGGCGGGACCAGTACAGAGACCGACACGACCGAGATGATAGGCGTCGAGTGCCCGCTTCCCCTCCGAGGGTAGGGCCTTACGCTCCTCGGTGACAAGACGACAGGCGTCAGCTCAGTATGGGTCGAAGATCTCCAGTCGACCTCAGAGAACCAGGCTTCGACGCGCAATCCATTATCGTGCAAGGCTTGGTCGACCGGAACAGAGCCCATCGGGATGGACCCGACAGAGATGCGCCCACCAGCAGTCGAGTGCATGTTACTGGTCTGGAGTGTTTCAGCAGAGCTATCAGAGTCGCAATGATCCCCCCAATTTCAGGTTTGCAACAGGAGTCAGCAAATTCACCGGTGAGTCCAAGCCTGAAACTTGGCTTGAGGATTACCGAGTGGCGGTTCAGATTGGTGGTGGAAACGACGAGGTGGCCATGAAACATTTGCCCCTCATGCTGGAAGGTTCTGCCAGAGCGTGGTTGAATCAGTTACCTCCTAGTAGCATTTACACTTGGGATGATCTGTCCCGAGTGTTCGTCAGAACATTTGAAGGAACTTGCAAGCGACCGGCTGGATTGACGGAGCTGCAAGTTTGTGTGCAGAAGACAAATGAGACTCTCAGGGAATATATTCAGAGATGGATCACTTTGCACCATACTGTAGAAAATGTGTCTGATCATCAGGCAGTCTGCGCCTTCAAGGATGGCGTCAAGAACAGAGAATTGAGTCTGAAATTTGGTCGAACCGGAGACATGACCCTGAGTCGAATGATGGAGATCGCTACCAAGTACGCGAATGGTGAAGAAGAAGACCGACTCCGAAGCGGCAAGTACAAACCGAGTCAGTCGGAGAAGGGAAACACCAGTCGGAAACAGAAGCGAAAGGCTGAACCAGCAGCTCCTGGAGAAGCTCTGGCCGTGACACAGGGGAAGTCTAAAGGGAAACCAAAAGGATCCTGGAACCCTAAGAAAGTAAAGGATAAAGAAGGGAACGACGTGATGGATATGCCGTGTCACATCCACACGAAGAAAGACGAAGAGGGCAATATCATTTACCCAAAGCATACCACACGCCAATGTCGACTCCTGATCCAACAGTTTCAAGGAAAACAGTCTAAGGACAAGGAAAAGGAGTCGGACAAGGCTGAAGACAAGGAGGACAGTGAGGGAGGATATCCGCATATCAACTCCACTCTGATGATCTTTGCAGATGTGGAAAGCAAGAGTCGACTGAAAGTCATTAACCGTGAGGTGAACATGGTTGCCCCAGCAAAAGCAAGTTATCTGAGATGGTCCCAAACCCCCATCATATTCGACCAATCTGATCACCCAACTCATATTGCCACCCCTGGGAGGCAAGCTTTGGTGGTCGATCCAGTTGTCGAAGGCACTCGACTGACAAAAGTGCTGATGGACGGAGGTAGTGGGCTGAATTTGTTGTATGCAGACACACTGAAAGGAATGGGCATCCCGATGTCCCGACTGAGCACCAGTAACATGAGCTTTCATGGAGTTATACCAGGGAAGAAAGCCGAGTCACTCGGCCAAATAGCTCTGGACGTGGTGTTTGGTGATTCGAAACATTTTCGCAAAGAGAAGCTGACGTTTGAGGTCGTGGATTTTCAGAGTGCGTATCATGCAATTTTGGGGAGACCAGCTTATGCTCGGTTCATGGCTCGACCGTGCTACGTGTACCTCAAACTGAAGATGCCCGGCCCCAAAGGAGCGATCACTGTCACTGGCGATCGGAAAAAGGCAGAAGAGTGCTTCCTGAAGGGCTCAAAGATTGCCGATTCCCAAGTGACAGCGGTTGAGTTTGAAGAATACAAGCAAAACGCAGATCCGAGTGATTTGCTGCGATCCAAGAAACCCGCCACAGAATCTGCATTTCAGTCGTCCGGTGAGACGAAGCCCGTTCACATTCACTCGACTGACCCCAATGCAGCCCCGACCCACATCTCCACAACACTCGACCCGAAATAGGAAGAAGCGCTCATCTAGTTCCTCCGTGAGAACTGGGACATTTTTGCATGGAAGCCCGCTGACATGCCAGGTGTTCCCAGCGGACTGGCTGAGCATCGCCTAAGAGTTGACTCATCAGCAAAACCGGTCAAAGAGCATCTTCGGCGGTCCGCCGTCCAGAAGAGAAAAGCCATTGGTGAGGAAGTGGCCCGACTATTGGCGGCAGAATTTATCCGAGAGATATACCACTCCGAGTGGCTTGCCAATGTCGTCATGGTTCCTAAGAAGGACAAATCACTTCGAATGTGCATTGATTTCAAGCACATCAGTCGGGCCTGCCCGAAAGATCACTTTCCTCTCCCTCGCATAGATCAAATTGTTGACTCGACCGCGGGATGCGAGAGATTGTCTTTTCTAGACGCCTATTCCGGGTACCACCAGATCCATCTGTACAGGCCCGATGAAATAAAAACAGCTTTCATCACTCCATTCGGGTGCTTCTGCTATATCACCATGCCATTCGGCCTCAAGAATGCCGGAGCCACATTTATGCGAATGATTCAGAAGTGTCTGCTCACTCAAATCAGTCGGAATGTGGAAGCGTATATGGATGATATCGTCGTCAAGTCACGAAAAGGTTCCGACCTGCTCGCTGACCTCGCCGAAACATTTGCCAACCTCAGAAGGTATGATATCAAGCTCAATCCATCAAAGTGCACATTCGGAGTTCCTGGTGGCAAGTTACTCGGTTTTCTCGTTTCCGAGCGAGGGATCGATGTTAATCCAGAAAAGATCGGCACTATTCTTCGAATGAAACGCCCTGTGCGAGTGCACGATGTCCAGAAGCTTACTGGATGCTTGGCCGCATTAAGTCGATTCATCTCACGACTCGGTGAAAAGGCATTGCCTCTCTACCGACTGATGAAGAAGGCAGACAAGTTCGAGTGGACTCCAGAAGCTGATGCAGCGTTTGCCGAGCTAAAAGCTCTGCTCTCCACCCAGCCGGTGCTTGCTGCTCCAATCAGCAAAGAGCCTCTGTTGCTCTATATCGCAGCCACAGGACAAGTCGTCAGTACAGTGCTTACGGTCGAGCGGGAGGAAGAAGGAAAAGCCTTCAAAGTTCAGCACCCAGTGTATTATTTGTCTGAAGTCTTGACTCCATCCAAGCAGAGATACCCTCATTATCAGAAGCTTGTGTATGGAATATACATGACCACGAAGAAGGTTGCTCACTATTTCTCTGATCATTCCATCACAGTCGTCAGCGACTCTCCACTATCAGAGATTTTGCACAACATAGATGCAACTGGTCGAGTGGCGAAATGGGCGATTGAACTTCTTCCCCTTGATATCAAGTTTGAGGCAAAGAAAGCCATTAAGTCCCAGGCAATAGCAGATTTCCTCACCGAGTGGATTGAACAACGGCAGCCGACTGAAGTTCACTCGGAGCATTGGACCATGTTCTTTGATGGCTCTAAAATGCTGAATGGTTCCGGTGCTGGGGTGGTCTTGGTTTCCCCCAGAGGAGATAAGCTTAGATATGTGCTCCAGATTCACTTTGATTCCTCCAACAACGAGGCAGAGTATGAGGCCCTCTTATATGGATTACGCATGGCCATTTCACTCGGCGTCCGTCGCCTGATGGTCTATGGCGATTCAGATTTAGTGGTCAACCAAGTGATGAAGGAGTGGGACGTGAGAAGCCCAGCCATGACTGGATACTGCGACGCAGTGAGGAAGCTGGAAAAGAAGTTTGAGGGGTTAGAACTCCATCACGTACCCCGACTAAAAAATCAGGCAGCAGATGATCTGGCAAAGATAGGTTCCAAGAGAGAAGCCATTCCGAGTGGTGTGTTCTTGGAGCATATTCACACTCCGTCAGTCAAAGAAGATCCTTTCACCGAAGAAGCTCCACAGCCCAAGAGTGCCACAGATCCGACTGAAGTAGAAGTCCCAGCAGTGGTCGACTTGGTCATGGAGGTCTTAGTGATCACTCCCGACTGGACAGTTCCATACATCGCGTATATCCTAAGAAAAGAGCTCCCAGAGGATGAGGAAGAAGCTCGACAGATCGTCCGTCGATCCAAGGCCTTTACCGTAATCAAAGGACAGTTATACAGAGAAAGCGCGACTGGAGTTGGTCAGAAGTGCATAATGCCAGAAGAAGGTCGAATCATCCTTGATGAAATCCACTCGGGGACCTGTGGTCATCATGCGTCCTCTCGGACCATTGTAGCCAAAGCATACCGAGCCGGATTTTATTGGCCAAAGGCGAATGAGATGGCAAAGGAAATAGTGGACAAGTGCGAAGGGTGTCAGTTCTACTCAAATATGTCGAACAAGCCTGCATCAGCTCTGAAGACCATTCCACTCGTCTAGCCCTTCGCAGTATGGGGGTTGGACATGGTTGGTCCTTTGAGAACGGGTCGAAGTGGCTTCACGCATGTACTGGTGGCAGTCGACAAGTTCACCAAGTGGATTGAGGCTAAACCAATCAAGAACCTTGACGCTGGGACTGTTGTTAGCTTCATCAGGGAACTGATATTCAGATATGGAGTGCCACACAGCATCATCACGGATAATGGGTCGAACTTTGACTCGGAGGAATTCAGAGATTTCTGCAACTCTCAAGGAACACGAGTCGACTACGCTTCAGTCGCCCATCCGCAGTCGAATGGACAAGCAGAGCGAGCCAATGGCCTGATTCTCAAGGGATTGAAGCCCCGGCTGATGCGTGATCTCAAGCATGCGGCTGGAGCGTGGGTCGACGAACTTCCCTCGGTGCTTTGGGGACTGCGGACCACACCTAATCGGTCGACCGGAAGAACTCCATTCTTCTTGGTCTACGGAGCCGAAGCAGTCTTGCCGAGTGATCTCCTCCACAATGCTCCTCGAGTTGAACTCTACAACGAGGCAGAAGCTGAACAAGCGCGGCAAGACGCAGTCGACCTTTTAGAGGAAGAAAGGGAGATGGCCCTGATCCGCTTGACCATCTACCAACAAGACTTGTGTCGTTTCCACGCCAGAAATGTGAGGGGTCGAGCCTTCCAGGAAGGGGACTTAGTTCTCCGAGTGGATCAGAAGAAACAACACAAGCTTGCTCCTTCTTGGGAAGGACCCTTCATCGTCACCAAAGTTCTCCACAACGGGGCGTACCGTCTTTACAACGTCGAACATAATATCGACGAGCCCCGAGCTTGGAACGTGGAGCTACTCCGCCCATTTTACACTTAATTTTGTCACTCGGATGAGTTGTAATAAAATACTTCCGCAGTTCATGGATTTTTGTCACTCTTTACTTTTTCCCCCAGTGGGTGACTTAGCCGCGAATCTGTTTCGCCTAAGTTTGTAAAATCCTACCGAGTGGCGAGCCAGACTCCCACTCAGAGGCTTAGCTGCGAATCCGTTTCGCCTAAGGTTAAATAAAATCCTACCGAGTGAAGAGCAAACCTCTCACTCGGGGGATTAGCTGCAGCCCAGTGCTCGCCTAAGATGTAAAAAGCCTACCGAGTGAAGAGCAAACCTCTGACTCGGGGGCTTAGCTGCAGCCCAGTGCTCGCCTAAGATGTAAAAATCCTACCGAGTGAAGAGCAAACCTCTCACTCGGGGGCTTAGCTGCAGCCCAGTGCTCGCCTAAGATGTAAAAATCCTACCGAGTGAAGAGCAAACCTCTCACTCGGGGGCTTAGCTGCAGCCCAGTGCTCGCCTAAGGTTAACTAAAATCCTACCGAGTGAAGAGCAAACCTCTCACTCGGGGGCTTAGCTGCAGCCCAGTGCTCGCCTAAGATATGAAAATCCTACCGAGTGAAGAGCAAACCTCTCACTCGGGGGCTTAGCTGCAGTCCAAAGTACTCGCCTAAGATTAAAGAAAATCCTTCCGAGTGAAGAGAAAACCTCTCACTCGGGGGCTTAGCTGCAGCCCAGTGCTCGCCTAAGATATGAAAATCCTACCGAGTGAAGAGCAAACCTCTCACTCGGGGGCTTAGCTGCAGTCCAAAGTACTCGCCTAAGATTAAAGAAAATCCTACCGAGTGAAGAGCAAGCCTCTCACTCGGGGGCTTAGCTGCAGCCCAGTGCTCGCCTAAGATATGAAAATCCTACCGAGTGAAGAGCAAACCTCTCACTCGGGGGCTTAGCTGCAGCCCAGTGCTCGCCTAAGGTGTGAAAATCCTACCGAGTGAAGAGCAAACCTCTCACTCGGGGGCTTAGCTGCAGCCCAGTGCTCGCCTAAGGTATGAAAATCCTACCGAGTGAAGGGCAAAACCCTCACTCGGGGGCTTAGCTGCAGCCCAGTGCTCGCCTAAGATATGAAAATCCTACCGAGTGAAGAGCAAACCTCTCACTCGGGGGCTTAGCTGCAGCCCAGTGCTCGCCTAAGACATAAGAATCCTACCGAGTGAAGAGCAAACCTCTCACTCGGGGGCTTAGCTGCAGCCCAGCGCTCGCCTAAGCGGATTAAGGAATGAGTCGATTGCAGTGGGCGTCTTGCTTTGAACCTGCAAAAGACATTTCGAGCCAAAAGCAATCATATTCAAACATCAAATCCAAGTTCAGATCGATACCTAAAAGAACCGAAAGTGTTCAGACACTGAGCCTATTAAGGTTTATCGGTTACAACTCCACTCGGCATACCGAGGCAAATTTAAAGTGTCGGGCTTAAAAGAAGTTTTTTACCCCTCCTGTGGAGGGCTGGAAGGTGCAACGAACTCATCAAGGTCGATCCCGTCTGCGATCTGAGTAGCAGCAGCGATGAAAGTTTCCATGAAGGACCTGAAGTCGTGTTTCTTGGTGTTGGCCACCCGGAGGGCCGCCAGCTTGTCTTCTCGTGCATCTTTGTAGTGGACTCGGGCCAGACACAGAGCAACATCTGCACCGCACCGAGCTGACGACTTTTTCCACTCCTGCACTCGACCGGGGACCGTGTTCAGGCGAGCCATCAACGACTCAAGGTCGTTCTGGAGTGTCTCCCCGGGCCAGAGCGATGAGTCGATGCGAGATGTGGCGACCTTCAGCCTTGCAAGATAGTCCACAACATCTGCAACACGGGACTCCAGTCGGAAAACATCCATGGCAACTTCGTCGTTCACTGGAGAATTGATGGGGTCAAGGTTTGGTTCCAGTCGGCTAGTCTCTTCTTCAAAGTTTTGACAGAATTCTGCAAGGGCAATCACCGAGTCAAGGCAATGGTCGAATGGAAAAATGACAGTTGAAAATGATTGTTGAGAGTGAAAGGTTACCTTCAAGCATAAGGAACAGTTTCTTGGCAAGACCACTCAGGGAGGCCTCCAGATCATTTTTCTTCCCAGTCAACTGATTGATCTTGTCGGTCAGGGTAGTTTTGTCAGTCTTCAGTCGACTGACTTCATCGTTGGCAGTCTCAAGAGCAGCTTTCAGATTAGTATTCTCCTCTTCGAGCTTGGGGACTGAAGCTAACTTCTCGTCAGCAAGCTTGACCTTATCAGCTAGCTCAAGGTCTTTTTTCTTCTGGGCCTCCTTCACCTTGCCTGCAATTTACAGCAAGGTCAGATTTTGAAACAAACAAAGGGAAAAAGGAGTCGTCGAGGTCTCACCGAACATACCTTTGGTCTCCTCCTTCGCCTTCGTCAGATTCTCCTGAACCAGCTTCAGATCCAGTTCGAGCTGAATGTGCTTACGCTCCAGTTCAGTATAGCGAGCCGCAAGGTCATAGGATTTCTGCGAAGAACCAATCGACAAAGTCAAAGAAAATTCACTTCCGAGTGGATAAGAGAAAGTCATGCGTTTCTAAGACTACAGCCGAATACAAACATTCGACCGTAGTCTCGGGGACTACACCCAGTGGGTGCACTCAGCGTGCCCCCACTAATCCTATTGAAGACAGAGTCGATCCATTCGCCTCAGTCGAATGACAGAAAATTCACTTCCGAGTGGAAAAGGAAAAGTCATGCGTTTCTAAGACTACAGCCGAATGCAAACATTCGACCGTAGTCTCGGGGACTACACCCAGTGGGTGCACTCAGCGTGCCCCCACTAGTTCTATTGAAGACATAGTCGATCAGTCGACCACACCCAGTGGGTGCACTCAGCGTGCCCCCACTAGTTCTATTAAAGACATAGTCGGTCAGTCGACCACACTCAGTGGGTGCACTCAGCGTGCCCCCACTAGTTGTATTGAAGACATAGTCGACCAGTCAATCCCAAAAAAAGGAGACGTATTCTTCAGACTGTAGTCAACTGCAAGCAGTCGACCACAGTCTCGGGGACTACACCCAGTGGGTGCACTCAGCGTGCCCCCACCAGTTTGGGAAATCCATTC